>NC_091749.1:47607329-47907329 GCF_043380555.1 Nothobranchius furzeri
TCCTGTGCGACTTTGCACTTTGCTCCAAGAGACTTTTTTGTAGGTCCTGAGACACCACATTAGTGTGCCAAATTTCGTGTTCCTCAGTGAAAGCATGGCTTGGGGCTGACAGTTTTAATGGTCCTAGGGGGCGTTATTTCAGAAAATAGGCCACGCCCACAAACTTCAGCTGTCCATTTCTATTAGGGGTCAGAGTAGGATCACTCATTAGAAATTGTGTGGCGATGTCACATGATTGAAGAAATGAGAGACAAACGTATTTCCATGGCATGATGGCAAACTTCGCCATACTCCCAAAGCCCCGCCTTTATTCGAAACCTGCCAGTACTATAGACCAAGTGACCTCAACTTGTCTGCTGCTATTTGCCAGTGATTGCTGGTGATTGAGTAAAAGGAGTCCAATAGGGAGCTGTGAAAAAAAGAGTGGCGTGGCGACAAGTCAAAGTTTGAGGCTTAGCCAAGCCCACACCTTTATACTTATTTAAAATCCGATGGTTGAATTTTTTCTTCTATGTCTTAAGAGTGTATAGCAGATGTTTGAAGGTGATTGGTGAAAAGGGTGATGGAGCATCACTCTCCAAACTACGTGTGCGAAAACCACTAAATCGAGTACTTGGACCAAAATGGCCGACTTCCTGTGCGACTTTGCACTTGGCTCCAAGAGACTTTTTTGTAGGTCCTGAGACACCACATTAGTGTACCAAATCTCGTACTCCTCAGTCAAAGCATGGCTTGGGGCTGACAGTTTTAATGGTCCTAGGGGGCGCTATTTCAGAAAATAGGCCACGCCCACCAGATGTTCACATCAGATTCTTTTGGGGGCCGGACTAGGATCACTCCCAAGAAGTGTCGTGGCGATATCTCTAGAAATGACGAAATGGGAGGCAAACGTAAGGCCACGTCGGTACGCCTGACTTCGCCGCGCCGCCACAGCCCCGCCTTCTGCAGAAAACTCCCATAAAGTGACGCCAAGAAACCCCAACTTGTCTTCAGTTACCTGCTACAAATTTGGGATGATTATTTGAAAGGGCGATTTTTTGAAAATTTCCCAGTAAAACTTGACCTTTTAAGTCCTGAGGGGGCGGGGCTTATGTGACATCATCAATCGAACATTCATTTGTCTTCGGGGGGCGATGCCGATTGTCTATAGAAAGTTACTTTAACTGTAATTCTTTCATTTATGAAATTATAGCAATTGGAATTTTTTTGGCGAGTGCTCGAACTTTGAGGCCTGGCCCCGCCCCTTCATTATTTACGAAAAGTCAATTTTATTGTCTCATTTTAATTGTCCATCGCTTCTGTTCGATAGCACACTATTTTTGAGACGATCGTGCGAAAAATGACCAAACTGTTCAACCAAATATAGACCCTAGAAATGGCCAAAACGTCTAAAAATCGCCATTTCAACCCAAAATGGCCGACTTCCTGTTTGATATTGACCATGGTTGCAAGAGACTTTTCTGTGCGGACTGTTGAGTACTACAAGTAAACCAAATTTCATAACTGTACGATAAATTAAGCTTAATGGAGAGGGGTATTTTTCACTTTCTAGAGGGCGCTGTTCAGCCACTTTTTTATGAACTTTCACATTGCCACTGAAATACGTAAATTTCACGCACTTTCTATATTGGGCCAGAATTTGGTGAGTTTTTGGATATGCTAAGACCCCCTAAAGGCCACCCAAAGACGCGGAAGAAAAAAAATAATAATAATAATAATAAATAATAATAATAAACGGAGCAGATACAATAGGCCTTCGCAGCTTCACTGCTCGGGCCTAATTAAAGCTGCAAGCAGCGTCGTTCGGCCCTCGCAGCGAAGCTGCTAGCCCTCCTTCCGCACCCCCTCCGCTCCATCCCCGACGCTCTCCAAACCCAGCTCCGCGCTTATCCGTCCTGGCCGGCAGCCGGGGGCACCAGGGCACGTCTGGCGGAACAGAAAGTCAACCACCCCGACACCAGAAACCGTGAACGGCCTCCTCGTCCACACCTCACCCTGACTCAGCATCCCCTCTGAGCCCACCATTACACGTCTCACCACTAGGAGATACTCTATCTTTACCACACTGGTGATGTGATGTTCAGTCTCGGGCAAATCGGAGGCTGTTTGTGGAAGTTACAGTCAAACGTAAGGTCACAGCGTCACGCCAGAAATCGCCATGGCATCAAATCTCCTCCCTTTCTGAAAAGCTATCAGATCTGAATAGTCATTACAACATCATGAAGACAGTGCATGACCTTAGTGTCATGTTGACTAAATTAGAGGGGACAAATATGGGCATTTCATCATAAAACAGTAAACTTCCTGTAGTCAGGGGGCGGGGTTTAGGTGATGTCAGCTGTCCACATTGTCACTGTCTTCAGATGTGGTCAGTGATCACACAGACAAAATTTGAAATTGATCTGATCATGCACATGATAGTTATTAAGTCAAGTAACGTAATGGTGACTGGTCAAAGTTTGAGGCTTAGCCACGCCCACACCTTTATACTTATTTAAAATCCGACGGTTGAATTTTTTCCTCTATGTCTTAAGAGTATATAGCAGGAGTTTGAAGGTGATCAGTGGAAAGGACGACGAGACATCATTCTCCTAATAACGTGTGCGAAAACCACTAAATCGAGTACTTGGACCAAAATGGCCGACCTCCTGTGCGACATTGCGCTTGGCTCCAAGAGACTTTTTTGTAGGTCCTGAGACACCACATTAGTGTGCCAAATTTCGTGATCCTCAGTCAAACCATGGCTTGGGGCTGACAGTTTTAATGGTCCTAGGGGGCGCCATTTCAGAAAATAGGCCACGCCCACAAACTTCAGCTGTCCAATTCTATTAGGGGTCAGAGTAAGATCACTCATCAGAAATTGTGTGGTGATGTCACAATGATTGAAGAAATGAGAGACAAACGTATTTCCATGGCGTGATGGTGAATTTCGCCATGCTCCCAAAGCCCCGCCTTTATTCGAAACCTGCCAGTACTATAAACCAAGTGACCTCAACTTGTCTGCTGCTATTTGCCAGTGATTGCTGGTGATTGGTTAAAAGGAGTCCAATAGGGAGCTGTGAAAAAAAGAGTGGCGTGGCGACAGGTCAAAGTTTGAGGCTTAGCCACGCCCACATCTTTACACTTATTTAAAATCCGTAGGTTGAATTTTTTCCCCTTTGTCTTAAGAGTGTATAGCAGAAGTTTGAAGGTGATTGGTGAAAAGGGCGATGGTGCAACACTCTCCAAACAACGTGTGCGAAAACCACTAAATCGAGTACTTGGACCAAAATGGCCGACTTCCTGTGCGACTTGGTGCTTGGCTCCAAGAGACTTTTTTGTAGGTCCTGAGACACCACATTAGTGTACCAAATTTCGTAATCCTCAGTCAAAGCATGGCTTGGGGCTGACAGTTTTAATGGTCCTAGAGGGCGCTATTTCAGAAAATAGGCCACGCCCACCGGATTTTCACATCACATTTTTTGGGGGGCAGGACTAGGATCACTCCCAAGAAGTTTTGTGGCGATATCTTTAGAAATGACGAAATGGGAGGCAAACGTAAGGCCTAAGCGGTACGCCTGACTTCGCCGCGCCGCCACAGCCCCGCCTTCTGCAGAAAACTCCCATAAAGTGACGCCAAGCAACCCCATCTTGTCTTCAGTTACCTGCTACAAATTTGGGGTGATTATTTGAAAGGGCGAATTTTGGAAAATTTCCCAGTAAAACTTGACCTTTTAAGTCCTGAGGGGGCGGGGCTTATGTGACATCATCAATAGACCATTCATTTGTCTTCGGAGGGTGATGACGATTGTACATAGAACATTTCTTTAACTGTAATTCTTTCATTTATGAAATTATAGCAATTTGAATTTTTTTGGCGAGTGCTCGAACTTTGAGGCCTGGTCCCGCCCCTTCAGTATTTACGAAAAGTCAATTTTATTGTCTCATTTGATTCGTCCATCGCTTCTGTTCGATCGCACACTATTTTTGAGACGATCGTGCGAAAAATGACCAAACTGTTCAACCAAATATAGACCCTAGAAATGGTCAAAACGGGGTCAAAATGGCCACTTTAGTCCAAAATGGCCGACTTCCTGTTTGATATTGACCATGGGTGCAAGAGGCTTTTCTGTGCGTATTGTTGAGATCTACAAGTGTACCAAATTTCATCGCTCTACAATGAAAAAAGGTCAAAGCGGAGGGGTATTTTTAATTTTCCAGGGGGCGCTGTTGAAACATGTTTTAACCGACTTTCACGTTGCCAGTGAAATACGTAAATTTCACGCACTTTCTATATTGGGCCAGAATTTGGTGAGTTTTTGGATATGCTAAGACCCCCTAAAGGCCATCCAAAGACGCGGAAGAAAAAAAAAGAAAGAAAGAAAGAAAGAAAAAAAAAAAAAATAAACGGAGCAGATACAATAGGCCTTCGCAGCTTCACTGCTCGGGCCTAAAAAAAAATAATAAACGGAGCAGATACAATAGGCCTTCGCAGCTTCACTGCTCGGGCCTAAAAATAATAAACGGAGCAGATACAATAGGCCTTCGCAGCTTCACTGCTCGGGCCTAATAAACGGAGCAGATACAATAGGCCTTCGCAGCGCTTCGCTGCTCGGGCCTAATTAAAGCTGCAAGCAGCGTCGTTCGGCCCTCGCAGCGAAGCTGCTCGCCCTCCTTCCGCACCCCCTCCGCTCCATCCCCAACGCTCTCCAAACCCGGCTCCGCGCTTTTCCATCCTGGCCGGCAGCCGAGGGCACCAGGGCATGCCTGGCGGAACAGAAAGTCAGCCACCCCGACACCGGAAACAGTAAAAGGCCTCCTCGTCCACACCTCACCCTGACTCAGCATCCCTTCTGAGCCCACCATTACATGTCTCACCACTAGGAGATACTCTATCTTTACCACACTGGTGATGTGATGTTCAGTCTCGGGCAAATCGGAGGCTGTTTGTGGAAGTTACAGTCAAACGTAAGGTCACAGCGTCACGCCAGAAATCGCCATGGCATCAAAGCCCCTCACTTTATAAAAAGCTATCAGATCTGAATGGTCATTACAACATCATGAAGACAGTGCATGACCTTAGTGTCATCTTGACTAAATTAGAGGGGACAAATATGGGCAGTTCACCATAAAACAATAGACTTCCTGTAGTCAGGGGGCGGGGCTTAGGTGATGTCAGCTGTCCACATTGTCACTGTCTTCAGATGTGGTCAGTGATCACATAGACAAAGTATGAAATTGATCTGATCATGCACATGGGAGTTGTTAAGTCAAATAAGGTAATGGCGACTGGTCAAAGTTTGAGGCTTAGCCACGCCCACACCTTTATACTTATTTAAAATCCGACGGTTGAATTTTTTCCTCTATGTCCTAAGAGTATATAGCAGAAGTTTGAAGGTGATCGGTGGAAAGGGCGAGGAGATATCATTCTCCTAATAACGTGTGCGAAAAACACTAAATTGAGTACTTGGACCAAAATGGCCTACCTCCTGTAGGACATTGCTCTTGGCTCCAAGAGACTTTTTTGTAGGTCCTGATACACTACATTAGTGTGCCAAATTTTGTGATCCTCAGTCAAAGCATGGCTTGGGGCTGACTGTTTTAATGGTCCTAGGGGGCGGTGTTTCAGAAAATAGGCCACGCCCACAAACTTCAGCTGTCCAATTCTATTAGGGGTCAGAGTAGGATCACTCATCAGAACTTGTGTGGCGATGTCACAATGACTGAAGAAATGAGAGACAAACGTATTTCCATGGCGTGATGGCAAATTTCGCCATGCTCCCAAAGCCCCGCCTTTATTTGAAACCTGCCAGTACTATAGACCAAGTGACCTCAACTTGTCTGCTGCTATTTGCCAGTGATTGCTGGTGATTGGTTAAAAGGAGTCCAATAGGGAGCTGTGAAAAAAAGAGTGGCGTGGCGACAGGTCAAAGTTTGAGGCTTAGCCACGCCCACACCTTTATACTTATTTAAAATCCGTAGGTTGAATTTTTTCCCCTTTGTCTTAAGAGTCTATAGCAGAAGTTTGAAGGTGATTGGTGAAAAGGGCAATGGTGTAACACTCTCCAAACAACGTGTGCGAAAACCACTAAATCGACTACTTGGACCAAAATGGCCGACTTCCTGTGCGACTTTGCACTTGGCTCCAAGAGACTTTTTTGTAGGACCGGAGACACCACATTAGTGTACAAGATTTCGTACTCCTCAGTCAAAGCATGGCTAGGGGCTGACAGTTTTAATGGTCCTAGAGGGCGCCATTTCAGAAAATAGGCCACGCCCACAAACTACAGCTGTCCATATCTATTGGGGGTCAGACTAGGATCACTCACCAGACATTTTGTGGCGATGGCACGATAATTGAAGAAATGAGAGGCAAACGTATTGCCATGGCGTGATGGTGAATTTTGCCATGCTCCCAAAGCCCCGCCTTTTTTCAAAACCTGCCAGTACTGGAGACTAAGTGACCTCAACTTGTCAGCTGCTATTCGCCAGAGATTGCTGGCGATTGGGTAAAAGGAGTCCAATAGGTAGCTGTGAAAAAAAGAGTGGCGTGGTGACAGGTCAAAGTTTGAGGCTTAGCCACGCCCACACCTTTATACTTATTTAAAATCCGACGGTTGAATTTTTTCCTTTATGTCTTAAGAGTCTATAGCAGAAGTTTGAAGGCGATTGGTGAAAAGGGCGATGAAGCATCACTCTCCAAACAACGTGTGCGAAAACCACTAAATCGAGTACTTGGACCAAAATGGCCGACTTCCTGTGCGACTTTGCACTTGGCTCCAAGAGACTTTTTTGTAGGTCCTGAGACACCACATTAGTGTGCCAAATTTCATAATCCTCAGTCAAAGCATGACTTGGGGCTGACAGTTTTAATGGTCCTAGGGGGCGCTATTTCAAAAAATAGGCCACGCCCACCGGATGTTCACATCACATTTTGTGGGGGGCTGAACTAGGATCACTCCCAAGAGGTTTTGTGGCGATATCTCTAGAAATGACGAAATGGGAGGCAAACGTAAGGCCTAAGCGGTACGCCTGACTTCGCCGCGCCGCCACAGCCCCGCCTTCTGCAGAAAACTCCCATAAAGTGACGCCAAGCAACCCCAACTTGTCTTCAGTTACCTGCTACAAATTTGGGGTGATTATTTGAAAGGGCGAATTTTGGAAAATTTCCCAGTAAAACTTGACCTTTTAAGTCCTGAGGGGGCGGGGCTTATGTGACATCATCAATCGACCATTCATTTGTCTTCGGAGGGTGATGACGATTGTCCATAGAACATTTCTTTAACTGTAATTCTTTCATTTATGAAATTATAGCAATTTGAATTTTTTTGGCGAGTGCTCGAACTTTGAGGCCTGGTCCCGCCCCTTCAGTATTTACGAAAAGTCAATTTTATTGTCTCATTTTAATCGTCCATCGCTTCTGTTCGATCGCACACTATTTTTGAGACGATCGTGCGAAAAATGACCAAACTGTTCAACCAAATATAGACCCTAGAAATGGCCAAAACGGGGTCAAAATGGCCACTTTAGTCCAAAATGGGCGACTTCCTGTTTGATATTGACCATGGGTGCAAGAGGCTTTTCTGTGCGTATTGTTGAGTTCTACAAGTGTACCAAATTTCATCACTCTACTATGAAAAAAGGTCAAAGCGGAGGGGTATTTTTAATTTTCCAGGGGGCGCTGTTGAAACATTTTTTTACCAACTTTCACGTTGCCAGTGAAATACGTAAATTTCACGCACTTTCTATATTGGGCCAGAATTTGGTGACTTTTTGGATATGCTAAGACCCCCTAAAGGCCATCCAAAGACGCGGAAGAAAAAAAAAGAAAGAAAGAAAGAAAAAAAATTAAAGCTGCAAGCAGCGTCGTTCGGCCCTCGCAGCGAAGCTGCTCGTCCTCCGTCCCGCGCCCCCTCCGCTCCATCCCAGATGCTCTCCAAACCCAGCTCCGCGCTTCTCCGTCCTGGCCGGCAGCCGGGGGCTCCAGGGCACGTCTGGCGGAACAGAAAGTCAACCACCCCGACACCAGAAACCGTGAACGGCCTCCTCGTCCACACCTCACCCTGACTCAGCATCCCCTCTGAGCCCACCATTACACGTCTCACCACTAGGAGATACTCTATCTTTACCACACTGGTGATGTGATGTTCAGTCTCGGGCAAATCGGAGGCTGTTTGTGGAAGTTAAAGTCAAACGTAAGGTCACAGCGTCACGCCAGAAATCGCCATGGCATCAAAGCAGCCTCCCTTTCTGAAAAGCTATCAGATCTGAATGGTCATTACAACATCATGAAGACAGTGCATGACCTTAGTGTCATGTTGACTAAATTAGAGGGGACAAATATGGGCATTTCACCATAAAACAGTAGACTTCCTGTAGTCAGGGGGCGGGGCTTAGGTGATGTCAGCTGTCCACATTGTCACTGTCTTCAGATGTGGTCAGTGATCACACAGACAAAGTTTGAAATTGATCTGATCATGCACATGGGAGTTATTAAGTCAAGTAACGTAATGGCGACTGGTCAAAGTTTGAGGCTTAGCCACGCCCACACCTTTATACTTATTTAAAATCCGACGGTTGAATTTTTTCCTCTATGTCTTAAGAGTATATAGCAGGAGTTTGAAGGTGATCGGTGGAAAGGACGACGAGACATCATTCTCCTAATAACGTGTGCGAAAACCACTAAATCGAGTACTTGGACCAAAATGGCCGACCTCCTGTGCAACATTGGACTTGGCTCCAAGAGACTTTTTTGTAGGTCCTGAGACACTACATTAGTGTGCCAAATTTCGTGATCCTCAGTCAAAGCATGACTTGGGGCTGATAGTTTTAATGGTCCTAGGGGGCGCTATTTCAGAAAATAGGCCACGCCCAAAAACTTCAGCTGTCCAATTCTATTAGGGGTCAGAGTAAGATCACTCATCAGAAATTGTGTGGTGATGTCACAATGATTGAAGAAATGAGAGACAAACGTATTTCCATGGCGTGATGGTGAATTTCGCCATGCTCCCAAAGCCCCGCCTTTATTCGAAACCTGCCAGTACTATAAACCAAGTGACCTCAACTTGTCAGCTGCTATTCGCCAGAGATTGCTGGCGATTGGGTAAAAGGAGTCCAATAGGTAGCTGTGAAAAAAAGAGTGGCGTGGCGACAGGTCAAAGTTTGAGGCTTAGCCACGCCCACACCTTTATACTTATTTAAAATCCGTAGGTTGAATTTTTTCCCCTTTGTCTTAAGAGTCTATAGCAGAAGTTTGAAGGTGATTGGTGAAAAGGGCGATGGTGCAACACTCTCCAAACAACGTGTGCGAAAACCACTAAATCGACTACTTGGACCAAAATGGCCGACTTCCTGTGCGACTTTGCACTTGGCTCCAAGAGACTTTTTTGTAGGACCGGAGACACCACATTAGTGTACCAGATTTCTTACTCCTCAGTCAAAGCATGGCTAGGGGCTGACAGTTTTAATGGTCCTAGAGGGCGCCATTTCAGAAAATAGGCCACGCCCACAAACTACAGCTGTCCAAATCTATTGGGGGTCAGACTAGGATCACTCACCAGACATTTTGTGGTGATGGCACGAGAATTGAAGAAATGAGAGGCAAACGTATTGCCATGGCGTGATGGTGAATTTTGCCATGCTCCCAAAGCCCCGCCTTTTTTCAAAACCTGCCAGTACTGGAGACTAAGTGACCTCAACTTGTCAGCTGCTATTCGCCAGAGATTGCTGGCGATTGGGTAAAAGGAGTCCAATAGGTAGCTGTGAAAAAAAGAGTGGCGTGGTGACAGGTCAAAGTTTGAGGCTTAGCCACGCCCACACCTTTATACTTATTTAAAATCCGACGGTTGACTTTTTTCCTTTATGTCTTAAGAGTCTATAGCAGAAGTTTGAAGGCGATTGGTGAAAAGGGCGATGGAGCATCACTCTCCAAACAACGTGTGCGAAAACCACTAAATCGAGTACTTGGACCAAAATGGCCGACTTCCTGTGCGACTTTGCACTTGACTCCAAGAGACTTTTTTGTAGGTCCTGAGACACCACATTAGTGTGCCAAATTTCATAATCCTCAGTCAAAGCATGACTTGGGGCTGACAGTTTTAATCGTCCTAGGGGGCGCTATTTCAGAAAATAGGCCACGCCCACCGGATGTTCACATCACATTTTGTGGGGGGCTGAACTAGGATCACTCCCAAGAGGTTTTGTGGCGATATCTCTAGAAATGACGAAATGGGAGGCAAACGTAAGGCCTAAGCGGTACGCCTGACTTCGCCGCGCCGCCACAGCCCCGCCTTCTGGAGAAAACTCCCATAAAGTGACGCCAAGCAACCCCAACTTGTCTTCAGTTACCCGCTACAAATTTGGGGTGATTATTGGAAAGGGCGAATTTTGGAAAATTTCCCAGTAAATCTTGACCTTTTAAGTCCTGAGGGGGCGGGGCTTATGTGACATCATCAATCGACCATTCATTTGTCTTCGGAGGGCGACGAAGATTGTCCTTAGAACATTTCTTTAACTGTAATTCTTTCATTTATGAATCTATAGCAATTTGAATTTTTTTGGCGAGTGCTCGAACTTTGAGGCCTGGTCCCGCCCCTTCAGTATTTACGAAAAGTCAATTTTATTGTCTCATTTTAATCGTCCATCGCTTCTGTTCGACCGCACACTATTTTTGAGACGATCGTGCGAAAAATGACCAAACTGTTAAACCAAATATAGACCCTAGAAATGGCCAAAACAGGGTCAAAATGGCCACTTTAGTCCAAAATGGCCGACTTCCTGTTTGATATTGACCATGGGTGCAAGAGGCTTTTCTGTGCGTATTGTTGAGTTCTACAAGTGTACCAAATTTCATCACTCTACTATGAAAAAAGGTCAAAGCGGAGGGGTATTTTTAATTTTCCAGGGGGCGCTGTTGAAACATTTTTTTACCAACTTTCACGTTGCCAGTGAAATACGTAAATTTCACGCACTTTCTATATTGGGCCAGAATTTGGTGACTTTTTGGAAATGCTAAGACCCCCTAAAGGCCATCCAAAGACGCGGAAGAAAAAAAAAGAAAGAAAGAAAGAAAAATTAAAGCTGCAAGCAGCGTCGTTCGGCCCTCGCAGCGAAGCTGCTCGCCCTCCTTCCGCACCCCCTCCGCTCCATCCCCGACGCTCTCCAAACCCAGCTCCGCGCTTGTCCATCCTGGCCGGCAGCCGGGGTTACCAGGGCACGTCTGGCAGAACAGAAAGTCAACCGCCCCGACACCAGAAACCGTGAACGGCCTCCTCGTCCACACCTCACCCTGATTCAGCATCCCCTCTGAGCCCAGCATTACACGTCTCACCACTAGGAGATACTCTATCTTTACCACACTGGTGATGTGATGTTCAGTCTCGGGCAAATCGGAGGCTGTTTGTGGAAGTTACAGTCAAACGTAAGGTCACAGCGTCACGCCAGAAATCGCCATGGCATCAAAGCTCCTCCCTTTCTGAAAAGCTATCAGATCTGAATAGTCATTACAACATCATGAAGACAGTGCATGACCTTAGTGTCATGTTGACTAAATTAGAGGGGACAAATATGGGCATTTCACCATAAAACAGTAGACTTCCTGTAGTCAGGGGGCGGGGCTTAGGTGATGCCAGCTGTCCACATTGTCACTGTCTTCAGATGTGGTCAGTGATCACACAGACAAAGTTTGAAATTGATCTGATCATGCACATGGGAGTTATTAAGTCAAGTAACGTAATGGCGACTGGTCAAAGTTTGAGGCTTAGCCACGCCCACACCTTTATACTTATTTAAAATCCGACGGTTGAATTTTTTCCTCTATGTCTTAAGAGTATATAGCAGAGGTTTGAAGGTGATCGGTGGAAAGGGCGAGGAGATATCATTCTCCTAATAACGTGTGCGAAAACCACTAAATTGAGTACTTGGACCAAAATGGCCGACCTCCTGTGCGACATTGTGCTTGGCTCCAAGAGACTTTTTTGTAGGTCCTGGTACACTACATTAGTGTGCCAAATTTTGTGATCCTCAGTCAAAGCATGGCTTGGGGCTGACTGTTTTAATGGTCCTAGGGGGCGCTGTTTCAGAAAATAGGCCACGCCCACAAACTTCAGCTGTCCAATTCTATTAGGGGTCAGAGTAGGATCACTCATCAGAACTTGTATGGCGATGTCACAATGACTGAAGAAATGAGAGACAAACGTATTTCCATGTCGTGATGGCGAATTTCGCCATTCTCCCAAAGCCCCGCCTTTATTCGAAACCTGCCAGTACTATAGACCAAGTGACCTCAACTTGTCTGCTGCTATTCGCCACTGTTTGGTGGTGATTGGTTAAAAGGAGTCCAATAGGGAGCTGTGAAAAAAAAGAGTGGCGTGGCGACAGGTCAAAGTTTGAGGCTTAGCCACGCCCACACCTTTATACTTATTTAAAATCCGACGGTTGAATTTTTTCATCTATGTCTTAAGAGTATGTAGCCGAAGTGTGAAGGCAATTGGTGAAAAGGGCGACGGAGCATCACTCTCCAAACAACGTGTGCGAAAACCACTAAATTGCGCACTTGGACCAAAATGGCCGACTTCCTGTGCGACAATGCACTTGGCTCCAAGAGACTTTTTTGTAGGTCCTTAGACACCACATTAGTGTACCAAATTTCGTAATCCTCAGTCAAAGCATGGCTTGGGGCTGTCAGTTTTAATGGTCCTAGGGGGCGCTATTTCAGAAAATAGACCACGCCCACCGGAATTTCACATCAGATCTTTTGGGGGGCCAGACTAGGATCACTCACAAGAAGCTTCGTGGCGATATCTCTAGAAATGACGAAATGGGAGGCAAACGTAAGGCCTAAGCGGTACGCCTGAATTCGCCGCGCCGCCACAGCCCCGCCTTCTGCAGAAAACTCCCATAAAGTGAAGCCAAGCAACCCCAACTTGTCTTCAGTTTCCCGCTACAAATTTGGGGTGATTATTGGAAAGGGCGAATTTTGGAAAATTTCCCAGTAAAACTTGACCTTTTAAGTCCTGAGGGGGCGGGGCTTATGTGACATCATCAATCGACCATTCATTTGTCTTCGGAGGGCGATGACAATTGTCCACAGAACATTTCTTTAACTGTAATTCTTTCATTTATGAAATTATAGCAATTTGAATTTTTTTGGCGAGTGCTCGAACTTTGAGGCCTGGCCCCGCCCCTTCAGTATTTACGAAAAGTCAATTTTATTGTCTCATTTGAATCGTCCATCTCTTCTGTTCGATCTCGCACAATTTTTGAGACGATGGTGCGAAAAATGACCAAACTGTTCAACCAAATATAGACCCTAGAAATGGCCAAAACGGGGTCAAAATGGCCACTTTACTCCAAAATGGCCGACTTCCTGTTTGATATTGACCATGGTTGCAAGAGACTTTTCTGTGCGGACTGTTGAGTACTACAAGTATACCAAATTTCATAACTGTACGATAAACTAAGCTTTATGGAGAGGGGTATTTTTCACTTTCTAGGGGGCGCTGTTCAGTCACTTTTTGACGAACTTTCACATCGCCAGTGAAATACGTAAATTTCACGCACTTTCTATATTGGGCCAGAATTTGGTGACTTTTTGGATATGCTAAGACCCCCTAAAGGCCATTCAAAGACGCGGAAGAAAAAAGAATAATAATTAAAGCTGCAAGCAGCGTCGTTCGGCCCTCGCAGCGAAGCTGCTCGCCCTCCTTCAGCACCCCCTCCGCTCCATCCCCGACGCTCTCCAAACCCGGCTCCGCGCTTCTCCATCCTGGCCGGCAGCCGAGGGCATCAGGGCATGCCTGTCGGAACAGAAAGTCAGCCACCCCAACACCGGAAACCGTGAAAGGCCTCCTCGTCCACACCTCACCCTGACTCAGCATCCCTTCTGAGCCCACCATTACATGTCTCACCCCTAGGAGATACTCTATCTTTACCACACTGGTGATGTGATGTTCAGTCTCGGGCAAATCGGAGGCTGTTTGTGGAAGTTACAGTCAAACGTAAGGTCACAGCGTCACGCCAGAAATCGCCATGGCATCAAAGCCCCTCACTTTCTGAAAAGCTATCAGATCTGAATGGTCATTACAACATCATGAAGACAGTGCATGACCTTAGTGTCATCTTGACTAAATTAGAGGGGACAAATATGGGCAGTTCACCATAAAACAATAGACTTCCTTTAGTCAGGGGGCGGGGCTTAGGTGATGTCAGCTGTCCACATTGTCACTGTCTTCAGATGTGGTCAGTGATCACACAGACAAAGTATGAAATTGATCTGATCATGCACATGGGAGTTATTAAGTCAAATAAAGTAATGGCGACTGGTCAAAGTTTGAGAATTAGCCACGCCCATACCTTTATACTTATTTAAAATCCGACGGTTGAATTTTTTCCTCTATGTCTTAAGAGTATATAGCAGGAGTTTGAAGGTGATCGGTGGAAAGGGCGAGGAGATATCATTCTCCTTATAACGTGTGCGAAAACCACTTAATTGAGTAATTGCACCAAAATGGCCGACCTCCTGTGCGACATTGCGCTTGGCTCCAAGAGACTTTTTTGTAGGTCCTGAGACACTACATTAGTGTGCCAAATTTTGTGATCCTCAGTCAAAGCATGGCTTGGGGCTGACTGTTTTAATGGTCCTAGGGGGCACTGTTTTGGAAAATAGGCCACGCCCACAAACTTCAGCTGTCCAATTATATTAGGGGTCAGAGTAGGATCACTCATCAGAAATTGTGTGGCAATGTCACAATGATTGAAGAAATGAGAGACAAACGTATTTCCATGGCGTGATGGCGAATTTCGCCATGCTCCCAAAGCCCCGCCTTTATTCGAAACCTGCCAGTACTATAGACCTAGTGACCTCAACTTGTCTGCTGCTATTTGCCACTGTTTGGTGGTGATTGGATAAAAGGAGTCCAATAGGGAACTGTGAAAAAAAGAGTGGCGTGGCGACAAGTCAGAGTTTGAGGCTTAGCCACGCCCACACCTTTATACTTATTTAAAATCCGACGGTTGAATTTTTTCATCTATGTCTTAAGAGTATATAGCAGAAGTGTGAAGGCGATTGGTGAAAAGGGCGACGGAGCATCACTCTCCAAACAACGTGTGCGAAAACCACTAAATCACGCACTTGGACCAAAATGGCCGACTTCCTGTGCGACTTTGCACTTGGCTCCAAGAGACTTTTTTGTAGGTCCTGAGACACCACATTAGTGTACCACATTTCGTAATCCTCAGTCAAAGCATGGCTTGGGGCTGTCAGTTTTAATGGTCCTAGGGGGCGCTATTTCAACAAATAGACCACGCCCACCGGAATGTCACATCAGATTTTTTGGGGGGCCGGACTAGCATCACTCACAAGAAGTTTCGTGGCGATATCTCTAGAAATGACGAAATGGGAGGCAAACGTAAGGCCTAAGTGGTACGCCTGAGTTCGCCGCGCCGCCACAGCCCCGCCTTCTGCAGAAAACTCCCATAAAGTGACGCCAAGCAACCCCAACTTGTCTTCAGTTACCTGATACAAATTTGGGATGATTATTTGAAAGGGCAAATTTTGGAAAATTTCCCAGTAAAACTTGACCTTTTAAGTCCTGAAGGGGCGGGGCTTATGTGACATCATCAATTGACCATTCATTTGTCTTCGGGGGGCGATGATGATTGTCCATAGAAAGTTACTTTAACTGTAATTCTTTCATTTATGAAATTATAGCAATTTGAATTTTTTTGGCGAGTGCTCGAACTTTGAGGCCTGGTCCCGCCCCTTCAGTATTTACGAAAAGTCAATTTTATTGTCTCATTTTAATCGTCCGTCGCTTCTGTTCGATCGCACACTATTTTTGAGACGATCGTGCGAAAAATGACCAAACTGTTCAACCAAATATAGACCCAAGAAATGGCCGAAACAGGGTCAAAATGGCCACTTTAGTCCAAAATGGCCGACTTCCTGTTTGATATTGACCATGGATGCAAGAGGCTTTTCTGTGCGTATTGTTGAGTTCTACAAGTGTACCAAATTTCATAACTGTACGATAAACTAAGCTTTATGGAGAGGGGTATTTTTCACTTTCTAGGGGGCGCTGTTCAGCCATTCTTTTATGAACTTTCACATTGCCAGTGAAATACGTAAATTTCACGCACTTTCAATATTGGGCCAGAATTTGGTGACTTTTTGGATATGCTAAGACCCCCTAAAGGCCAGTCAAAGACGCGGAAGAAAAAAGAAAGAAAGAAAGCGTAATAATAAACGGAGCAGATACAATAGGCCTTCGCAGCTTCACTGCTCGGGCCTAATTAAAGCTGCAAGCAGCGTCGTTCGGCCCTCGCAGCTCCGCGCCGCTCCGGTCTGCCGTCGCACCAGTGCACGTCTGACAGAACAGAAACGTCAACCACCCCGACACCAGAAACCGCGAATGGCCTCCTAGTCTGCACCTCACCCTGACTCAGCATCCCCTCTGAGCTCACCATTAAATTGAATATTAAGATTACGGCGTTACGCCAGAATTCGCCATGGCATCAAAGCCCCTCCCTTTCTGGAAAGCTATCAGATCTGAATGGTCATTACAGCATCATGAAGACAGTGCATGACCTTAGGGTCATGTTGACTAAATTAGAGGGGACAAATATGGGCATTTCAGCATAAAAAATAAATTCCTGTAGTCAGGGGGCGGGGCTTAGGTGATGTCAGCTGTCCACATTGTCATTGTTTACAGATATGGTCAATGATCACACAGACAAAGTTCGAAAAAGATCTGATCATGCACATGGGAGTTATTAAGTCAAGTAAAGTAATGGCGAAAGGTCAACGTTTGAGGCTTAGCCACGCCCACACCTTTCAACTTTTGAAAAATCCGACGGTTGAATTTTTTCCCCTATGTCTTAAGAGTGTATTGCAGAAGTTTGAAGGTGATTGGTGAAAAGGGCGACGGAGCATCACTCTCCAAACAATGTGTGCGAAAACCACTAAATCACGTACTTGCACCAAAATGGCCGACTTCCTGTGCGACTTTACGCTTGGCTCCAAGAGACTTTTTTGTAGGTCCTGAGACCCCACATTAGTGTACCAAATTTCGTAATCCTCAGTCAAAGCATGGCTTGGGGCTGAAAGTTTTAATGGCTCTAGGGGGCGCTATTTAAGAATATAGGCCACGCCCACAAACTTCAGCTGTCTATTTCTCTTGGAGCTCAGACTAGGATCACTCACCAGAAGTTTCGTAGCAATATCACGATAACTGAAGAAATGAGACAAACGTATTTCCATGGCGTGATGGCGATTTTCGCCATGGTCCCAAAGCCCCGCCTTTTTTCAAAACCTGCCAGTACTGGAGACCAAGTAACCTCAACTTGTCTACTGCTGTTTGCCACAGAATCCTGGTGATTGGGTAAAAGGAGTCCAGTAGGGAGCTGTGAAAAAAAGAGTAGCGTGGCGACAGGTCAAAGTTTGAGGCTTAGCC
The DNA here is from genome assembly GCF_043380555.1 of Nothobranchius furzeri. Classification (NCBI taxonomy): domain Eukaryota; kingdom Metazoa; phylum Chordata; class Actinopteri; order Cyprinodontiformes; family Nothobranchiidae; genus Nothobranchius; species Nothobranchius furzeri. The sequence continues at coordinate 47,624,759 of NC_091749.1, forward strand.
ACGCCCACACCTTTCAACTTTTGAAAAATCCGACGGTTAAATTTTTTCCCCTATGTCTTAAGGGTATATAGCAGAAGTTTGAAGGAGATTGGTGAAAAGGGCGACGGAGCATCACTCTCCAAACAACGTGTGCGAAAACCACTAAATCGCGTACTTGATCCAAAATGGCCGACTTCCTGTGCGACTTTGAACTTGACTCCAAGAGACTTTTTTGTAGGTCCTGAGACACCACATTAGTGTACCAAATTTCGTAATCCTCAGTCAAAGCATGGCTTGGGGCTAATAGTTTAAATGGTCCTAGGGGGCGCTATTTCAAAACATAGGCCACGCCCACAAAATTCAGCTGTCTATTTCTCTTGGAGCTCAGACTAGGATCACTCACCAGAAGTTTCGTAGCAATATCACGATAACTGAAGAAATGAGAGACAAACGTATTTCTATGGCGTGATGGCGATTTTCGCCATGGTCCCAAAGCCCCGCCTTTTTTCAAAACCTGCCAGTACTGGAGACCAAGTAACCTCAACTTGTCTACTGCTGTTTGCCACAGAATCCTGGTGATTGGGTAAAAGGAGTCCAGTAGGGAGCTGTGAAAAAAAGAGTAGCGTGGCGACAGGTCAAAGTTTGAGGCTTAGCCACGCCCACACCTTTCAACTTTTGAAAAATCCGACGGTTGAATTTTTTCCCCTATGTCTTAAGGGTATATAGCAGAAGTTTGAAGGAGATTGGTGAAAAGGGCGACGGAGCATCACTCTCCAAACAACGTGTGCGAAAACCACTAAATCGCGTACTTGATCCAAAATGGCCGACTTCCTGTGCGACTTTGAACTTGACTCCAAGAGACTTTTTTGTAGGTCCTGAGACACCACATTAGTGTACCAAATTTCGTAATCCTCAGTCAAAGCATGGCTTGGGGCTAATAGTTTTAATGGTCCTAGGGGGCGCTATTTCAGAAAATAGGCCACGCCCACCAGATGTTCACATCAGATCTTTTGGGGGGCCGGACTAGGATCACTCACAAGAAGTTTCGTGACGATATCTTTGGAAATGACGAAATGGGAGGCAAACGTAAGGCCAAGGCGGTACGCCTGAATTCGCCGCGCCACCACAGCCCCGCCCTCTGCCGAAAACTCCCATAAAGTGACGCCAAGCAACCCCCACTTGTCTTGAGTTACCAGCTACAAATTTGTGGTGATTAAGTGAAATGGGGCAATTTGGGACCTTTCACAGTAAAACTTGATCTTTTTGGTCCTGAGGGGGCGGGGCTTGTGTGATGTCATCATCCGACCTTTCAATTTACTTTGTGGGTGGATGACGAATGACCACAGAAAGTTTGGTAACTCTATTCCATTCAGTTATGAAGTTATAGCAATTTAAATATTTTTGGCGAGTAGTCAAACTTCGAGGCCTGGCTCCGCCCCTTCAACATATACGAAAACTCAGAATCCTTATCTCATTTTGTTCGCCCATCCCTTCTGAGCAATTTTACACAATTTTTGAGACGATCGTGCGAAAAATGATCGAGCAATCCAATCAGAAACGGACCCTAAAAACGGCAAAAACGGCAAAAAATCGCCATTTCAACCCAAAATGGCCGACTTCCTGTTTGATATTGACCATGGTTGCAAGAGACTTTTCTGTGCGGACTGTTGAGTACTACAAGTGTACCAAATTTCATAACTGTACGATAAACTAAGCTTTATGGAGAGGGGTTTTTTTCACTTTGTAGGGGGCGCTGTTCAGCCATTTTCTTTGCGATTTTTTTGGGACCTTTAAAATATCAAATTTTTCACCAGGCCTGACAAGTGTGCAAAATATTGTGAGTTTTGGGGTATGTTAAGGTCCCCAAAAAGCTGTTCAAAGGGGGCACGGAATAACAAAAAATAATAATAATCAGAGCAAAAACAAGAGGCCTTCGCAGCGCTTTCGCTGCTCGGGCCTAATTAAAGCTGCAAGCAGCGTCGTTCGGCCCTCGCAGCGAAGCTGCTCGCCCTCCTTCCGCACCCCCTCCGCTCCATCCCCGACGCTCTCCAAACCCAGCTCCGCGCTTCTCCATCCTGGCCGGCAGCCGGGGGCACCAGGGAACATCTGGCGGAACAGAAAGTCAACCACCCCGACACCAGAAACCGTGAACGGCCTCCTCGTCCACACCTTACCCTGACTCAGCATCCCCTCTGAGCCCACCATTACACGTCTCACCACTAGGAGATACTCTATCTTTACCACACTGGTGATGCGATGTTCAGTCTCGGGCAAGTCGGAGGCTGTTTGTGGAAGTTACAGTCAAACGTAAGGTCACAGTGTCACGTCAGAAATCGCCATGGCATCAAAGCCCCTGCCTTTCTGAAAAGCTATCAGATCTGAATGGTCATTACAACATCATGAAGACAGTGCATGACCTTAGTGTCATCTTGACTAAATTAGAGGGAACAAATATGGGCATTTCACCATAAAACAGTTGACTTCCTGTAGTCAGGGGGCGGGGCTTAGGTGATGTCAGCTGTCCACATTGTCACTGTCTTCAGATGTGGTCAGTGATCACACAGACAAAGTATGAAATTGATCTGATCATGCACATGGGAGTTGTTAAGTCAAATAAGGTAATGGCGACTGGTCAAAGTTTGAGGCTTAGCCACGCCCACACCTTTATACTTATTTAAAATCCGACGGTTGAATTTTTTCCTCTATGTCTTAAGAGTATATAGCAGAGGTTTGAAGGTGATCGGTGGAAAGGGCGAGGAGATATCATTCTCCTAATAACGTGTGCGAAAACCACTAAATCGAGTACTTGGACCAAAATGGCCGACCTCCTGTGCGACATTGTGCTTGGCTCCAAGAGACTTTTTTGTAGGTCCTGGTACACTACATTAGTGTGCCAAATTTTGTGATCCTCAGTCAAAGCATGGCTTGGGGCTGACTGTTTTAATGGTCCTAGGGGGCGCTGTTTCAGAAAATAGGCCACGCCCACAAACTTCAGCTGTCCAATTCTATTAGGGGTCAGAGTAGGATCACTCATCAGAACTTGTATGGCGATGTCACAATGACTGAAGAAATGAGAGACAAACGTATTTCCATGTCGTGATGGCGAATTTCGCCATTCTTCCAAAGCCCCGCCTTTATTCGAAACCTGCCAGTACTATAGACCAAGTGACCTCAACTTGTCTGCTGCTATTCGCCACTGTTTGGTGGTGATTGGTTAAAAGGAGTCCAATAGGGAGCTGTGAAAAAAAAGAGTGGCGTGGCGACAGGTCAAAGTTTGAGGCTTAGCCACGCCCACACCTTTATACTTATTTAAAATCCGACGGTTGAATTTTTTCATCTATGTGTTAAGAGTATGTAGCCGAAGTGTGAAGGCAATTGGTGAAAAGGGCGACGGAGTATCACTCTCCAAACAACGTGTGCGAAAACCACTAAATTGCGCACTTGGACCAAAATGGCCGACTTCCTGTGCGACAATGCACTTGGCTCCAAGAGACTTTTTTGTAGGTCCTGAGACACCACATTAGTGTACCAAATTTCGTAATCCTCAGTCAAAGCATGGCTTGGGGCTGTCAGTTTTAATGGTCCTAGGGGGCGCTATTTCAGAAAATAGACCACGCCCACCGGAATTTCACATCAGATCTTTTGGGGGGCCAAACTAGGATCACTCACAAGAAGCTTCGTGGCGATATCTCTAGAAATGACGAAATGGGAGGCAAACGTAAGGCCTAAGTGGTACGCCTGAATTCGCCGCGCCGCCACAGCCCCGCCTTCTGCAGAAAACTCCAGTAAAGTGAAGCCAAGCAACCCCAACTTGTCTTCAGTTACCCGCTACAAATTTGGGGTGATTATTGGAAAGGGCGAATTTTGGAAAATTTCCCAGTAAAACTTGACCTTTTAAGTCCTGAGGGGGCGGGGCTTATGTGACATCATCAATCGACCATTCATTTGTCTTCGGAGGGCGATGACAATTGTCCACAGAACATTTCTTTAACTGTAATTCTTTCATTTATGAAATTATAGCAATTTGAATTTTTTTGGCGAGTGCTCGAACTTTGAGGCCTGGCCCCGCCCCTTCAGTATTTACGAAAAGTCAATTTTATTGTCTCATTTGAATCGTCCATCGATTCTGTTCGATCTCGCACAATTTTTGAGACGATGGTGCGAAAAATGACCAAACTGTTCAACCAAATATAGACCCTAGAAATGGCCAAAACGGGGTCAAAATGGCCACTTTACTCCAAAATGGCCGACTTCCTGTTTGATATTGACCATGGTTGCAAGAGACTTTTCTGTGCGGACTGTTGAGTACTACAAGTATACCAAATTTCATAACTGTACGATAAACTAAGCTTTATGGAGAGGGGTATTTTTCACTTTCTAGGGGGCGCTGTTCAGTCACTTTTTGACGAACTTTCACATCGCCAGTGAAATACGTAAATTTCACGCACTTTCTATATTGGGCCAGTATTTGGTGACTTTTTGGATATGCTAAGACCCCCTAAAGGCCATTCAAAGACGCGGAAGAAAAAAGAATAATAATAATAATAAGAAGAAACGGAGCAGATACAATAGGCCTTCGCAGCTTCACTGCTCGGGCCTAATAAACGGAGCAGATACAATAGGCCTTCGCAGCGCTTCGCTGCTCGGGCCTAATAATAATAAGAAGAAACGGAGCAGATACAATAGGCCTTCGCAGCTTCACTGCTCGGGCCTAATTAAAGCTGCAAGCAGCGTCGTTCGGCCCTCGCAGCGAAGCTGCTCGCCCTCCTTCCGCACCCCCTCCGCTCCATCCCCGACGCTCTCCAAACCCAGCTCCGCGCTTATCCATCCTGGCCGGCAGCCGGGGGCACCAGGGCACGTCTGGCAGAACAGAAAGTCAATCACCCCGACACCAGAAACCGTGAACGGCCTCCTCGTCCACACCTCACCCTGATTCAGCATCCCCTCTGAGCCCAGCATTACACGTCTCACCACTAGGAGATACTCTATCTTTACCACACTGGTGATGTGATGTTCAGTCTCTGGCAAATCGGAGGCTGTTTGTGGAAGTTACAGTCAAACGTAAGGTCACAGCGTCACGCCAGAAATCGCCATGGCATCAAAGCTCCTCCCTTTCTGAAAAGCTATCAGATCTGAATAGTCATTACAACATCATGAAGACAGTGCATGACCTTAGTGTCATGTTGACTAAATTAGAGGGGACAAATATGGGCATTTCACCATAAAACAGAAGACTTCCTGTAGTCAGGGGGCGGGGCTTAGGTGATGCCAGCTGTCCACATTGTCACTGTCTTCAGATGTGGTCAGTGATCACACGGACAAAGTTTGAAATTGATCTGATCATGCACAAGGGAGTTATTGAGTCAAGTAACGTAATGGCGACTGGTCAAAGTTTGAGGCTTAGCCACGCCCACACCTTTATACTTATTTAAAATCCGACGGTTGAATCTTTTCCTCTATGTCTTAAGAGTATATAGCAAGAGTTTGAAGGTGATCGGTGGAAAGGGCGACGAGACATCATTCTCCTAATAACGTGTGCGAAAACCACTAAATCGAGTACTTGGACCAAAATGGCCGACCTCCTGTGCGACATTGCGCTTGACTCCAAGAGACTTTTTTGTAGGTCCTGAGACACTACATTAGTGTGCCAAATTTCGTGATCCTCAGTCAAAGCACGGCTTGGGGCTGACAGTTTTAATGGTCCTAGGGGGCGCTATTTCAGAAAATAGGCCACGCCCACAAACTTCAGCTGTCCAATTCTATTAGGGGTCAGAGTAGGATCACTCATCAGAAATTGTGTGGCGATGTCACAATGATTGAAGAAATGAGAGACAAATGTATTTCCATGGCGTGATGGCGAATTTCGCCATGCTCCCAAAGCCCCGACTTTATTCGAAACCTGCCAGTACTATAGACCAAGTGACCTCAACTTGTCTGCTGCTATTTGCCAGTGATTGCTGGTGATTGGTTAAAAGGAGTCCAATAGGGAGCTGTGAAAAAAAGAGTGGCGTGGCGACAGGTCAAAGTTTGAGGCTTAGCCACGCCCACACCTTTATACTTATTTAAAATCCGTAGGTTGAATTTTTTCCCCTTTGTCTTAAGAGTCTATAGCAGAAGTTTGAAGGTGATTGGTGAAAAGGGCAATGGTGTAACACTCTCCAAACAACGTGTGCGAAAACCACTAAATCGACTACTTGGACCAAAATGGCCGACTTCCTGTGCGACTTTGCACTTGGCTCCAAGAGACTTTTTTGTAGGACCGGAGACACCACATTAGTGTACCAGATTTCGTACTCCTCAGTCAAAGCATGGCTAGGGGCTGACAGTTTTAATGGTCCTAGAGGGCGCCATTTCAGAAAATAGGCCACGCCCACAAACTACAGCTGTCCAAATCTATTGGGGGTCAGACTAGGATCACTCACCAGACATTTTGTGGTGATGGCACGATAATTGAAGAAATGAGAGGCAAACGTATTGCCATGGCGTCATGGTGAATTTTGCCATGCTCCCAAAGCCCCGCCTTTTTTCAAAACCTGCCAGTACTGGAGACTAAGTGACCTCAACTTGTCAGCTGCTATTCGCCAGAGATTGCTGGCGATTGGGTAAAAGGAGTCCAATAGGTAGCTGTGAAAAAAAGAGTGGCGTGGTGACAGGTCAAAGTTTGAGGCTTAGCCACGCCCACACCTTTACACTTATTTAAAATCCGACGGTTAAATTTTTTCCTTTATGTCTTAAGAGTCTATAGCAGAAGTTTGAAGGCGATTGGTGAAAAGGGCGATGGAGCATCACTCTCCAAACAACGTGTGCGAAAACCACTAAATCGAGTACTTGGACCAAAATGGCCGACTTCCTGTGCGACTTTGCACTTGGCTCCAAGAGACTTTTTTGTAGGTCCTGAGACACCACATTAGTGTGCCAAATTTCATAATCCTCAGTCAAAGCATGACTTGGGGCTGACAGTTTTAATGGTCCTAGGGGGCGCTATTTCAGAAAATAGGCCACGCCCACCGGATGTTCACATCACATTTTGTGGGGGGCTGAACTAGGATCACTCCCAAGAGGTTTTGTGGCGATATCTCTAGAAATGACGAAATGGGAGGCAAACGTAAGTCCTAAGCGGTACGCCTGACTTCGCCGCGCCGCCACAGCCCCGCCTTCTGGAGAAAACTCCCATAAAGTGACGCCAAGCAACCCCAACTTGTCTTCAGTTACCCGCTACAAATTTGGGGTGATTATTGGAAAGGGCGAATTTTGGAAAATTTCCCAGTAAATCTTGACCTTTTAAGTCCTGAGGGGGCGGGGCTTATGTGACATCATCAATCGACCATTCATTTGTCTTCGGAGGGCGACGCCGATTGTCCTTAGAACATTTCTTTAACTGTAATTCTTTCATTTATGAATCTATAGCAATTTGAATTTTTTGGGCGAGTGCTCGAACTTTGAGGCCTGGTCCCGCCCCTTCAGTATTTACGAAAAGTCAATTTTATTGTCTCATTTTAATCGTCCATCGCTTCTGTTCGATCGCACACTATTTTTGAGACGATCGTGCGAAAAATGACCAAACTGTTAAACCAAATATAGACCCTAGAAATGGCCAAAACGGGGTCAAAATGGCCACTTTAGTCCAAAATGGCCGACTTCCTGTTTGATATTGACCATGGGTGCAAGAGGCTTTTCTGTGCGTATTGTTGAGTTCTACAAGTGTACCAAATTTCATCACTCTACTATGAAAAAAGGTCAAAGCGGAGGGGTATTTTTAATTTTCCAGGGGGCGCTGTTGAAACATTTTTTTACCAACTTTCAGGTTGCCAGTGAAATACGTAAATTTCACGCACTTTCTATATTGGGCCAGAATTTGGTGACTTTTTGGATATGCTAAGACCCCCTAAAGGCCATCCAAAGACGCGGAAGAAAAAAAAAGAAAGAAAGAAAGAAAGAAAAATTAAAGCTGCAAGCAGCGTCGTTCGGCCCTCGCAGCGAAGCTGCTCACCCTCCTTCAGCACCCCCTCCGCTCCATCCCCGACGCTCTCCAAACCCGGCTCCGCGCTTCTCCATCCTGGCCGGCAGCCGAGGGCATCAGGGCATGCCTGTCGGAACAGAAAGTCAGCCACCCCAACACCGGAAACCGTGAAAGGCCTCCTCGTCCACACCTCACCCTGACTCAGCATCCCTTCTGAGCCCACCATTACATGTCTCACCCCTAGGAGATACTCTATCTTTACCACACTGGTGATGTGATGTTCAGTCTCGGGCAAATCGGAGGCTGTTTGTGGAAGTTACAGTCAAACGTAAGGTCACAGCGTCACGCCAGAAATCGCCATGGCATCAAAGCCCCTCACTTTCTGAAAAGCTATCAGATCTGAATGGTCATTACAACATCATGAAGACAGTGCATGACCTTAGTGTCATCTTGACTAAATTAGAGGGGACAAATATGGGCAGTTCACCATAAAACAATAGACTTCCTTTAGTCAGGGGGCGGGGCTTAGGTGATGTCAGCTGTCCACATTGTCACTGTCTTCAGATGTGGTCAGTGATCACACAGACAAAGTATGAAATTGATCTGATCATGCACATGGGAGTTATTAAGTCAAATAAAGTAATGGCGACTGGTCAAAGTTTGAGGCTTAGCCACGCCCACACCTTTATACTTATTTAAAATCCGACGGTTGAATTTTTTCCTCTATGTCTTAAGAGTATATAGCAGGAGTTTGAAGGTGATCGGTGGAAAAGGCGAGGAGATATCATTCTCCTTATAACGTGTGCGAAAACCACTAAATTGAGTAATTGCACCAAAATGGCCGACCTCCTGTGCGACATTGCGCTTGGCTCCAAGAGACTTTTTTGTAGGTCCTGAGACACTACATTAGTGTGCCAAATTTTGTGATCCTCAGTCAAAGCATGGCTTGGGGCTGACTGTTTTAATGGTCCTAGGGGGCACTGTTTTGGAAAATAGGCCACGCCCACAAACTTCAGCTGTCCAATTATATTAGGGGTCAGAGTAGGATCACTCATCAGAAATTGTGTGGCAATGTCACAATGATTGAAGAAATGAGAGACAAACGTATTTCCATGGCGTGATGGCGAATTTCGCCATGCTCCCAAAGCCCCGCCTTTATTCGAAACCTGCCAGTACTATAGACCTAGTGACCTCAACTTGTCTGCTGCTATTTGCCACTGTTTGGTGGTGATTGGATAAAAGGAGTCCAATAGGGAGCTGTGAAAAAAAGAGTGGCGTGGCGACAAGTCAGAGTTTGAGGCTTAGCCACGCCCACACCTTTATACTTATTTAAAATCCGACGGTTGACTTTTTTCATCTATGTCTTAAGAGTATATAGCAGAAGTGTGAAGGCGATTGGTGAAAAGGGCGACGGAGCATCACTCTCCAAACAACGTGTGCGAAAACCACTAAATCACGCACTTGGACCAAAATGGCCGACTTCCTGTGCGACTTTGCACTTGGCTCCAAGAGACTTTTTTGTAGGTCCTGAGACACCACATTAGTGTACCACATTTCGTAATCCTCAGTCAAAGCATGGCTTGGGGCTGTCAGTTTTAATGGTCCTAGGGGGCGCTATTTCAGCAAATAGACCACGCCCACCGGAATGTCACATCAGATTTTTTGGGGGGCCGGACTAGCATCACTCACAAGAAGTTTTGTGGCGATATCTCTAGAAATGACGAAATGGGAGGCAAACGTAAGGCCTAAGTGGTACGCCTGAGTTCGCCGCGCCGCCACAGCCCCGCCTTCTGCAGAAAACTCCCATAAAGTGACGCCAAGCAACCCCAACTTGTCTTCAGTTACCTGATACAAATTTGGGATGATTATTTGAAAGGGCAAATTTTGGAAAATTTCCCAGTAAAACTTGACCTTTTAAGTCCTGAAGGGGCGGGGCTTATGTGACATCATCAATTGACCATTCATTTGTCTTCGGGGGGCGATGATGATTGTCCATAGAAAGTTACTTTAACTGTAATTCTTTCATTTATGAAATTATAGCAATTTGAATTTTTTTGGCGAGTGCTCGAACTTTGAGGCCTGGTCCCGCCCCTTCAGTATTTACGAAAAGTCAATTTTATTGTCTCATTTTAATCGTCCGTCGCTTCTGTTCGATCGCACACTATTTTTGAGACGATTGTGCGAAAAATGACCAAACTGTTCAACCAAATATAGACCCAAGAAATGGCCGAAACAGGGTCAAAATGGCCACTTTAGTCCAAAATGGCCGACTTCCTGTTTGATATTGACCATGGATGCAAGAGGCTTTTCTGTGCGTATTGTTGAGTTCTACAAGTGTACCAAATTTCATAACTGTACGATAAACTAAGCTTTATGGAGAGGGGTATTTTTCACTTTCTAGGGGGCGCTGTTCAGCCATTCTTTTATGAACTTTCACATTGCCAGTGAAATACGTAAATTTCACGCACTTTCAATATTGGGCCAGAATTTGGTGACTTTTTGGATATGCTAAGACCCCCTAAAGGCCAGTCAAAGACGCGGAAGAAAAAAGAAAGAAAGAAAGCGTAATTAAAGCTGCAAGCAGCGTCGTTCGGCCCTCGCAGCGAAGCTGCTCGCCCTCCTTCCGCACCCCCTCCGCTCCATCCCCGACGCTCTCCAAACCCAGCTCCGCGCTTCTCCGTCCTGGCCGGCAGCCGGGGGCACCAGGGAACGTCTGGCGGAACAGAAAGTCAACCACCCCGACACCAGAAACCGTGAACGGCCTCCTCGTCCACACCTTACCCTGACTCAGCATCCCCTCTGAGCCCACCATTACACGTCTCACCACTAGGAGATACTCTATCTTTACCACACTGGTGATGCGATGTTCAGTCTCGGGCAAGTCGGAGGCTGTTTGTGGAAGTTACAGTCAAACGTAAGGTCACAGTGTCACGTCAGAAATCGCCATGGCATCAAAGCCCCTGCCTTTCTGAAAAGCTATCAGATCTGAATGGTCATTACAACATCATGAAGACAGTGCATGACCTTAGTGTCATCTTGACTAAATTAGAGGGAACAAATATGGGCATTTCACCATAAAACAGTTGACTTCCTGTAGTCAGGGGGCGGGGCTTAGGTGATGTCAGCTGTCCACATTGTCACTGTCTTCAGATGTGGTCAGTGATCACACAGACAAAGTATGAAATTGATCTGATCATGCACATGGGAGTTGTTAAGTCAAATAAGGTAATGGCGACTGGTCAAAGTTTGAGGCTTAGCCACGCCCACACCTTTATACTTATTTAAAATCCGACGGTTGAATTTTTTCCTCTATGTCTTAAGAGTATATAGCAGAGGTTTGAAGGTGATCGGTGGAAAGGGCGAGGAGATATCATTCTCCTAATAACGTGTGCGAAAACCACTAAATTGAGTACTTGGACCAAAATGGCCGACCTCCTGTGCGACATTGTGCTTGGCTCCAAGAGACTTTTTTGTAGGTCCTGGTACACTACATTAGTGTGCCAAATTTTGTGATCCTCAGTCAAAGCATGGCTTGGGGCTGACTGTTTTAATGGTCCTAGGGGGCGCTGTTTCAGAAAATAGGCCACGCCCACAAACTTCAGCTGTCCAATTCTATTAGGGGTCAGAGTAGGATCACTCATCAGAACTTGTATGGCGATGTCACAATGACTGAAGAAATGAGAGACAAACGTATTTCCATGTCGTGATGGCGAATTTCGCCATTCTTCCAAAGCCCCGCCTTTATTCGAAACCTGCCAGTACTATAGACCAAGTGACCTCAACTTGTCTGCTGCTATTCGCCACTGTTTGGTGGTGATTGGTTAAAAGGAGTCCAATAGGGAGCTGTGAAAAAAAAGAGTGGCGTGGCGACAGGTCAAAGTTTGAGGCTTAGCCACGCCCACACCTTTATACTTATTTAAAATCCGACGGTTGAATTTTTTCATCTATGTGTTAAGAGTATGTAGCCGAAGTGTGAAGGCAATTGGTGAAAAGGGCGACGGAGCATCACTCTCCAAACAACGTGTGCGAAAACCACTAAATTGCGCACTTGGACCAAAATGGCCGACTTCCTGTGCGACAATGCACTTGGCTCCAAGAGACTTTTTTGTAGGTCCTGAGACACCACATTAGTGTACCAAATTTCGTAATCCTCAGTCAAAGCATGGCTTGGGGCTGTCAGTTTTAATGGTCCTAGGGGGCGCTATTTCAGAAAATAGACCACGCCCACCGGAATTTCACATCAGATCTTTTGGGGGGCCAGACTAGGATCACTCACAAGAAGCTTCGTGGCGATATCTCTAGAAATGACGAAATGGGAGGCAAACGTAAGGCCTAAGTGGTACGCCTGAATTCGCCGCGCCGCCACAGCCCCGCCTTCTGCAGAAAACTCCCATAAAGTGAAGCCAAGCAACCCCAACTTGTCTTCAGTTACCCGCTACAAATTTGGGGTGATTATTGGAAAGGGCGAATTTTGGAAAATTTCCCAGTAAAACTTGACCTTTTAAGTCCTGAGGGGGCGGGGCTTATGTGACATCATCAATCGACCATTCATTTGTCTTCGGAGGGCGATGACAATTGTCCACAGAACATTTCTTTAACCGTAATTCTTTCATTTATGAAATTATAGCAATTTGAATTTTTTTGGCGAGTGTTCGAACTTTGAGGCCTGGCCCCGCCCCTTCAGTATTTACGAAAAGTCAATTTTATTGTCTCATTTGAATCGTCCATCGATTCTGTTCGATCTCGCACAATTTTTGAGACGATGGTGCGAAAAATGACCAAACTGTTCAACCAAATATAGACCCTAGAAATGGCCAAAACGGGGTCAAAATGGCCACTTTACTCCAAAATGGCCGACTTCCTGTTTGATATTGACCATGGTTGCAAGAGACTTTTCTGTGCGGACTGTTGAGTACTACAAGTATACCAAATTTCATAACTGTACGATAAACTAAGCTTTATGGAGAGGGGTATTTTTCACTTTCTAGGGGGCGCTGTTCAGTCACTTTTTGACGAACTTTCACATCGCCAGTGAAATACGTAAATTTCACGCACTTTCTATATTGGGCCAGAATTTGGTGACTTTTTGGATATGCTAAGACCCCCTAAAGGCCATTCAAAGACGCGGAAGAAAAAAGAATAATAATAAGAAGAAACGGAGCAGATACAATAGGCCTTCGCAGCTTCACTGCTCGGGCCTAATAATAAACGGAGCAGATACAATAGGCCTTCGCAGCTTCACTGCTCGGGCCTAAAAAAAATAATAAACGGAGCAGATACAATAGGCCTTCGCAGCTTCACTGCTCGGGCCTAATTAAAGCTGCAAGCAGAGTCGTTCGGCCCTCGCAGCGAAGCTGCTCGCCCTCCTTCCGCACCCCCTCCGCTCCATCCCCGACCCTCTCCAAACCCAGCTCCGCGCTTCTCCATCCAGGCCGGCAGCCGGGGGCACCAGGGCACGTCTGGCAGAACAGAAAGTCAACCACCCCGACACCAGAAACCGTGAACGGCCTCCTCGTCCACACCTCACCCTGACTCAGCATCCCCTCTGAGCCCACCATTACACGTCTCACCACTAGGAGATACTCTATCTTTACCACACTGGTGATGTGATGTTCAGTCTCGGGCAGATCGGAGGCTGTTAGTGGAAGTTACAGTCAAACGTAAGGTCACAGCGTCACGCCAGAATTCGCCATGGCATCAAAGCCCCTCCCTTTCTGAAAAGCTATCAGATCTGAATGGTCATTACAACATCATGAAGACAGTGCATGACCTTAGTGTCATGTTGACTAAATTAGAGGGGACAAATATGGGCATTTCACCATAAAACAGTAGACTTCCTGTAGTCAGGGGGCGGGGCTTAGGTGATGCCAGCTGTCCACATTGTCAATGTCTTCAGATGTGGTCAGTGATCACACAGACAAAGTATGAAATTGATCTGATCATGCACATGGGAGTTATTAAGTCAAGTAACGTAATGGCGACTGGTCAAAGTTTGAGGCTTAGCCACGCCCACACCTTTATACTTAATTAAAATCCGACGGTTGAATTTTTTCCTCTATGTCTTAAGAGTATATAGCAGGAGTTTGAAGGTGATCGGTGGAAAGTGCGACGAGATATCATTCTCCTAATAACGTGTGCGAAAACCACTAAATCGCGTACTTGGACCAAAATGGCCGACCTCCTGTGCGACATTGCGCTTGGCTCCAAGAGACTTTTTTGTAGGTCCTGAGACACTACATTAGTGTGCCAAATTTCGTGATCCTCAGTCAAAGCATGGCTTGGGGCTGACAGTTTTAATGGTCCTAGGGGGCGCTATTTCAGAAAATAGGCCACGCCCACAAACTTCAGCTGACCATTTCTATTGGGGGTCAGAGTAGGATCACTCATCAGAAGTTGTGTGGCGATGTCACAATAATTGAAGAAATGAGAGACAAACATATATCCATGGCGTGATGGCGAATTTCGCCATGCTCCCAAAGCCCCGCCTTTACTCGAAACCTGCCAGTACTATAGACCAAGTGACCTCAACTTGTCTGCTGCTATTAGCCAGTGATTGCTGGTGATTGGTTAAAAGGAGCCCAATAGGGAGCTGTGAAAAAAAGAGTGGCGTGGCGACAGGTCAAAGTTTGAGGCTTAGCCACGCCCACAGCTTTATACTTATTTAAAATCCGACGGTTGAATTTTTTCATCTATGTCTTAAGAGTGGATAACAGATGTTTGAAAGTGATTGGTGAAAAGGGTGATGGAGCATCCTTCTCCAAACAACGTGTGCGAAAACCACTAAATCCAGTACTTGGACCAAAATGGCCGACTTCCTGTGCGACTTCGCACTTGACTCCAAGAGACTTTTTTGTAGGTCCTGAGACACCACATTTGTGTACCAATTTTCGTACTCCTCAGTCAAAGCAAGGCTTGGGGCTGACAGTTTTAATGGTCCTAGGGGGCGCTATTTCAGAATATAGGCCACGCCCACAAATCTCAGATGCCCATTTCTATTGGGGGTCAGACTAGGATCACTCACCAGACATTTTGTGGCGATGTCACGATAATTGAAGAAATGAGAGGCAAACGTATTGCCATGGCGTGATGGCGAATTTCGCCATGCTCCCAAAGCCCCGCCTTTTTTCAAAACCTGCCAGTACTGTAGACCAAGTGACCTCAACTTGTCAGCTGCTATTTACCAGAGATTCCAGGTGATTGGGTAAAAGGAGTCCAATAGGGAGCTGTGAAAAAAAGAGTGGCGTGGCGAAAGGTCAAAGTTTGAGGCTTAGTCACGCCCACACCTTTATACTTATTTAAAATCCGACGGTTGAATTTTTTCCTCTATGTCTTAAGAGTATATAGCAGAAGCTCGAAGGCGATTGGTGAAAAGGGCGACGGAGCATCACTCTCCAAACGTGTGTGAAAACCACTAAATCGCGCACTTGGACCAAAATGGCCGACTTCCTGTGCGACTTTGCACTTGGCTCCAAGAGACTTTTTTGTAGGTCCTGAGACACCACATTAGTGTACCAAATTTCGTAATCCTCAGTCAAAGCATGGCTTGGGGCTGACAGTTTTAATGGTCCTAGGGGGCGCTAATACAGAAAATAGGCCACGCCCACAAACTTAAGCTGACCTTTTCTATTGGGGGTCAGACTAGGATCACTCACAACAATGGTCGAGGTGATATCACGATAAATGAAGAAATGAGAGGCAAACGTATTTCCATGGCGTGATGGCGAATTTCGCCATGCTCCAAAAGCCCCGCCTTTTTGCAAAACCTTCCAGTACTGGAGACCAAGTGACCTCAACTTGCCTGCTGCTATTTACCAGAGATTCCTGGTGATTGGGTAAAAGGAGTCCAATAAGGAGCTGTGAAAAAAAGAGTGGCGTGGCGAAAGGTCAAAGTTTGAGGCTTAGCCACGCCCACACCTTTATACTTATTTAAAATCCGACGGTTGAATTTTTTCCTCTATGTCTTAAGACTATATAGCAGAAGTTTGAAAGTGATTGGTGAAAAGGGCGACGGAGTATCACTCTCCAAACAACGTGTGTGAAAACCACTAAATCGCGCACTTGGACCAAAATGGCCGACTTCCTGTGCGACTTTGCACTTGGCTTCAAGAGACTTTTTTGTAGGTCCTGAGACACCACATTAGTGTACCAAATTTCGTAATCCTCAGTCAAAGCATGGCTTGGGGCTGACAGTTTTAATGGTCCTAGGGGGCGCTATTTCAGAAAATAGGCCACGCCCACCAGATGTTCACATCAGATCTTTTGGGGGGCCGGACTAGGATCACTCACAAGAAGTTTCGTGACGATATCTTTGGAAATGACGAAATGGGAGGCAAACGTAAGGCCAAGGCGGTACGCCTGAATTCGCCGCGCCGCCACAGCCCCGCCTTCTGCCGAAAACTCCCATAAAGTGACGCCAAGCAACCCCCACTTGTCTTGAGTTACCAGCTACAAATTTGTGGTGATTAAGTGAAATGGGGCAATTTGGGACCTTTCACAGTAAAACTTGATCTTTTTGGTCCTGAGGGGGCGGGGCTTGTGTGATGTCATCATCCGACCATTCAATTTACTTTGTGGGTGGATGACGAATGACCACAGAAAGTTTGGTAACTCTATTCCATTCAGTTATGAAGTTATAGCAATTTAAATATTTTTGGCGAGTAGTCAAACTTCGAGGCCTGGCTCCGCCCCTTCAACATATACGAAAACTCAGAATCCTTATCTCATTTTGTTCGCCCATCCCTTCTGAGCAATTTTACACAATTTTTGAGACGATCGTGCGAAAAATGATCGAGCAATCCAATCAGAAACGGACCCTAAAAACGGCAAAAACGGCAAAAAATCGCCATTTCAACCCAAAATGGCCGACTTCCTGTTTGATATTGACCATGGTTGCAAGAGACTTTTCTGTGCGGACTGTTGAGTACTACAAGTGTACCAAATTTCATAACTGTACGATAAACTAAGCTTTATGGAGAGGGGTTTTTTTCACTTTGTAGGGGGCGCTGTTCAGCCATTTTCTTTGCGATTTTTTCGGGACCTTTAAAATATCAAATTTTTCACCAGGCCTGACAAGTGTGCAAAATATTGTGAGTTTTGGGGTATGTTAAGGTCCCCAAAAAGCTGTTCAAAGGGGGCACGGAATAACAAAAAATAATAATAATCAGAGCAAAAACAAGAGGCCTTCGCAGCGCTTTCGCTGCTCGGGCCTAATTAAAGCTGCAAGCAGCGTCGTTCGGCCCTCGCAGCGAAGCTGCTCGCCCTCCTTCTGCACCCCCTCCGCTCCATCCCCGACGCTCTCCAAACCCGGCTCCGCGCTTTTCCATCCTGGCCGGCAGCCGAGGGCACCAGGGCATGCCTGGCGGAACAGAAAGTCAGCCACCCCGACACCGGAAACAGTAAAAGGCCTCCTCGTCCACACCTCACCCTGACTCAGCATCCCTTCTGAGCCCACCATTACATGTCTCACCACTAGGAGATACTCTATCTTTACCACACTGGTGATGTGATGTTCAGTCTCGGGCAAATCGGAGGCTGTTTGTGGAAGTTACAGTCAAACGTAAGGTCACAGCGTCACGCCAGAAATCGCCATGGCATCAAAGCCCCTCACTTTCTAAAAAGCTATCAGATCTGAATGGTCATTACAACATCATGAAGACAGTGCATGACCTTAGTGTCATCTTGACTAAATTAGAGGGGACAAATATGGGCAGTTCACCATAAAACAATAGACTTCCTGTAGTCAGGGGGCGGGGCTTAGGTGATGTCAGCTGTCCACATTGTCACTGTCTTCAGATGTGGTCATTGATCACATAGACAAAGTATGAAATTGATCTGATCATGCACATGGGAGTTGTTAAGTCAAATAAGGTAATGGCGACTGGTCAAAGTTTGAGGCTTAGCCACGCCCACACCTTTATACTTATTTAAAATCCGACGGTTGAATTTTTTCCTCTATGTCCTAAGAGTATATAGCAGAAGTTTGAAGGTGATCGGTGGAAAGGGCGAGGAGATATCATTCTCCTAATAACGTGTGCGAAAAACACTAAATTGAGTACTTGGACCAAAATGGCCGACCTCCTGTAGGACATTGCTCTTGGCTCCAAGAGACTTTTTTGTAGGTCCTGATACACTACATTAGTGTGCCAAATTTTGTGATCCTCAGTCAAAGCATGGCTTGGGGCTGACTGTTTTAATGGTCCTAGGGGGCGGTGTTTCAGAAAATAGGTCACGCCCACAAACTTCAGCTGTCCAATTCTATTAGGGGTCAGAGTAGGATCACTCTTCAGAACTTGTGTGGCGATGTCACAATGACTGAAGAAATGAGAGACAAACGTATTTCCATGGCGTGATGGCAAATTTCGCCATGCTCCCAAAGCCCCGCCTTTATTCGAAACCTGCCAGTACTATAAACCAAGTGACCTCAACTTGTCTGCTGCTATTTGCCAGTGTTTGCTGGTGATTGGTTAAAAGGAGTCCAATAGGGAGCTGTGAAAATAAGAGTGGCGTGGCGACAGGTCAAAGTTTGAGGCTTAGCCACGCCCACATCTTTATACTTATTTAAAATCCGACGGTTGAATTTTTTCATCTATGTCTTAAGAGTGTATAGCAGATGTTTGAAGGTGATTGTTGAAAAGGGTGATGGGGAATCCTTATCCAAACAATGTGTGCGAAAACCACTAAATCGAGTACTTGGACCAAAATGGCCGACTTCCTGTGCGACTTTGCTCTTGGCTCCAAGAGACTTTTTTGTAGGGCCTGAGACACCACATTAGTGTACCAATTTTCGTACTCCTCAGTCAAAGCATGGCTTGTGGCTGGCAGTTTTATTGTTCCTAGGGGGCGCTATTTCAGAAAATAGGCCACGCCCACAAATTACAGCTGTCCAGTTCTATTGGGGGTCAGACTAGGATCACTCACCAGACATTTTGTGGCAATGGCACGATAATTGAAGAAATGAGAGGCAAACTTATTGCCATGGCGTGATGGCGAAATTCGCCATGCTCCCAAAGCCTCGCCTTTATTCGAAACCTGCCAGGACTAAAGACCAAGTGTCCTCAACTTGTCTGCTGCTATTTGCCAGTGATTGCTGGCGATTGGTTAAAAGGAGTCCAATAGGGAGCTGTGAAAAACAGAGTGGCGTGGCGACAGGTCAAAGTTTGAGGCTTAGCCACGCCCACACCTTTATACTTATTTAAAATCCGACGGTTGAATTTTTTCCTTTATGTCTTAAGAGTGTATAGCAGAAGTTTGAAGGCGATTGGTGAAAAGGGCGATGGAGCATCACTCTCCAAACAACGTGTGCGAAAACCACTAAATCGAGTACTTGGACCAAAATGGCCGACTTCCTGTGCGACTTTGCACTTGGCTCCAAGAGACTTTTTTGTAGGTCCTGAGACACCACATTAGGAAACCAAATTTCGTACTCCTCAGTCAAAGCATGACTTGGGGCTGACAGTTTTAATGGTCCTAGGGGGCGCTATTTCAGAAAATAGGCCACGCCCACTGGATGTTCACATCACATTTTGTGGGGGGCCGAACTAGGATCACTCCCAAGAGGTTTTGTGGCGATACCTCTAGAAATGACGAAATGGGAGGCAAACGTAAGGCCACATCGGTACGCCTGACTTCGCCGCGCCGCCACAGCCCCGCCTTCTGCAGAAAACTCCCATAAAGTGACGCCAAGCAACCCCAACTTGTCTTCAGTTACCTGCTACAAATTTGGGGTGATTAGTTGAAAGGGCGAATTTTGGAAAATTTCCCAGTAAAACTTGACCTTTTAAGGCCTGAGGGGGCGGTGCTTATGTGACATCATCAATCGACCATTCATTTGTCTTTGGGGGGCGATGCCGATTGTCCATAGATAATTACTTTAACTGTAATTCTTTCATTTATGAAATTAAAGCAATTTGAATTTTTTTGGCGAGTGCTTGAACTTTGAGGCTTGGCCCCGCCCCTTCAGTATTTACGAAAAGTCAATTTTATTTGCTCATTTGATTCATCCATCGCTTCTGTTCGATCGCACACTATTTTTGAGACAATCGTGCGAAAAATGACCAAACTGTTCAACCAAATGTAGACCCTAGAAATGGCCAAAACGGGGTCAAAATGGCCACTTTAGTCCAAAATGGCCGACTTCCTGTTTGATATTGACCATGGGTGCAAGAGGCTTTTCTGTGCGTATTGTTGAGTTCTACAAGTGTACCAAATTTCATCGTTCTACTATGAAAAAAGGTCAAAGCAGAGGGGTATTTTTAATTTTCTAGGGGGCGCTGTCGAAACATTTTTGTACCAACGTTCACGTTGCCAGTGAAATACGTAAATTTCACGCACTTTCTATATTGGGCCAGAATTTGGTGAGTTTTTGGATATGCTAAGACCCCCTAAAGGCCACCCAAAGACGCGGAAGAAAAAGAAAAAAAAAAAAGAAAAAAAAAAAAGAATTAAAGCTGCAAGCAGCGTCGTTCGGCCCTCGCAGCTCCGCGCCGCTCCGGCCTGGCCGGCAGCCCGGGGCACCAGGGCACGTCCACGGACTGAAACGTCCACCACCCCGACACCAAGAACAGCTAACGGTCACCTCGTCCACTCCTCACCCTGAATCAGCATCCCCTCTGAGTCTACCATTATATTACATGTCTCACCACTAGGGCATACTCTATCTTTAGCACACTGTTGGTGTTTTGACACAGACCAACTTTAGTGCTTTTCTGCCCATATTTATTAAAGTTATCGAAAGTTAAAGTTATCTGGGGGCGCTGTGATCAATTACAGAAAAATCCCATTGAGGTCAGCTTTGGTTGACAAAGACAGTTTTCTGTTATTGTGGCATCAAACGGACGTTGTGTGTGTTATCTAAATCCAGTGAGCTGAAAGGGGCGGAGCTACAGGGATTTGAACCAACAACCACATCAATGTGTTTGGTGCAGTCACGTGATGTCACAAGCCAAGTATAATGCCATTCTGACTTTGACTTTAGAAGTTAATAAAGTTTGAACCCATCTAGGGGGCGTTGTGACCATTTACAACTAAATGCCATAGAGGTCATCTTTGGTCATCAAAGATGGTTTTCTGTTAATTTGGCATCAATCAAACGTTGCATGGGTCATCTAGAGACAAAAAGCTGTAAGTGGGTGGAGTTAAAGTGAATTGAACAAGTGATCACATACATGTGTTGATTGCAGATGTGTGATGACTCCCACAATGTTTGATGTAGTTTGGAGCTTTTTAGCAGAAGTTACAAAGGTTTTTTGTATCTAGGGGGCGCTGTCCCAAATTTAGGAATTATTCCATGAAGAGGTTTGTAGGTTGATGACAGTCATTTGTGTGCAGTTTGGTGTGAATTGCATCATGCATGTGTTATTCAGGGCCTAATATCTGTCAGGGGGCGGAGCTAAAGCAATATCAACAAATTACCACAGGATTGTGGTGGGTGCCATTGTGTGAGTACACATAGCAAGTTGCAGTTACGACCTCGTCTGTAGGAGTTATTACAGTTTTAATGGTGTGTAGGGGGCGCTGTGGTGACATTACACAATGTTCACCAACCGTGTGTGCCTCGTTGAATAAAGGGCATGATTGTTGATTGCCATATTCAGTCTCGGGCAGATCGGAGGTTGTTAGTGGAAGTTACAGTCAAACGTAAGGTCACGGCGTCACGCCAGAATTCGCCGTGGCATCAAAGCCCCTCCCTTTCTGAAAAGCTATCAGATCTGAATGGTCATTACAACATCATGAAGACAGTGCATGAACTTAGTGTCATGTTGACTAAAGTATAGGGGACAAATATGGGCATTTCACCATTAAAAAATAGACTTCCTGTAGTCAGGGGGCGGGGCATAGGTGATGTCAGCTGTCCACATTGTCATTGTCTTGAGATGTGGTCAATGATCACACAGACAGAGTTTGATATAGATGTGATCATGCACATGGGAGTTGTTAAGTCAAGTAATGTAATAGCGAAAGGTCAAAGTTTGAGGCTTAGCCACGCCCACACCTTTATACTTGTATAAAATCCGACGGTTGAATTTTTCCCGCTTTGTCTTAAGAGTATATAGCAGAAGTTTGAAGGCGATTGGTGAAAAGGGCGATGGTGCAACACTCTCCAAACAACGTGTGTGAAAACCACTAAATCGAGTACTTGGACCAAAATGGCCGACTTCCTGTGCGACTTTGCACCTGGCTCCAAGAGACTTTTTTGTAGGTCCTGAGACCCCACATTAGTATACCAAATTTCGTACTCCTCAGTCAAAGCATGGCTTGGGGCTGACAGTTTTAATGGACCTAGGGGGCGCTATTTCATAAAATAGGCCACGCCCACCGGATGTTCACATGAGATATTTTGGGGGGGCGGACTAGGATAGCTCACAAGACGTTTCGTGACTGTATCTATAGAAATGACGACATGGGAGGCACACGTATGGCCACGGAAGTATGCCTTACTTCGCCGCACCACCACAGCCCCGCCTTCTGCAGAAAACACCCATAAAGTGACGCCAAGCAACGCCAACTTCTCTTCAGTTACCTGCTACAAATTTGGGCTGATTATTCGAAAGGGCGAATTTTGGAAAATTTCCCAGTAAAACTTGACCTTTTAAGTCCTGAGGGGCGGGGCTTGTGTGACATCATCCAGCGACCATTCATTTGTCTTCGGGGGGCGATGACGATTATCCATAGAAAGTTACTTTAACTGTAATTCTTTCATTTATGAAATTATAGCAATTCGAATTTTTTGGGCGAGTGCTCGAACTTTGAGGCCTGGCCCCGCCCCTTCAGTATTTACGAAAAGTCAATTTTATTTTCTCATTTGAATCGTCCATCGCTTCTGTTCAATGGCACACTATTTTTGAGACTATGGTACGAAAAATGACGAAACTGTTCAACCAAATATAGACCCTAGAAATGGCCAAAACGGCTAAAAATCGCCATTTCAACCCAAAATGGCCGACTTCCTGTTTTATATTGACCATGGTTGCAAGAGGCTTTTCTGTGCGGACTGTTGAGTAGTACCAGTATACCAAATTTCATAACTGTACGATATACTAAGCTTTATGGAGAGGGGTATTTTTCACTCTTTAGGGGGCGCTGTCTAGCCACTTTTTTATCAACTTTCACATCGCCAGTGAAATACGTAAATTTCACGCACTTTCTATATTGGGCCAGAATTTGGTGACTTTTTGGATATGCTAAGACCCCCTAAAGGCCACCCAAAGACGCGGAAGAAAAAAGAAAGCGTAATAATAATAAACGGAGCAGATACAATAGGCCTTCGCAGCGCTTCGCTGCTCGGGCCTAATAAACGGAGCAGATACAATAGGCCTTCGCAGCTTCACTGCTCGGGCCTAAAAATAATAAACGGAGCAGATACAATAGGCCTTCGCAGCGCTTCGCTGCTCGGGCCTAATAAACGGAGCAGATACAATAGGCCTTCGCAGCTTCACTGCTCGGGCCTAATAAATGCAAAAGACAGCATCTAATCTAAATTTCAAAGTAAGATAACTATACAGAATACTCACAAATAAACATTAACATCAGGAAAAAATTGATGTCCTATAAAACCACCAATCTTTTCAATAACAGTCATGAGCTTTCAGATTCTTAATTTGTTGGTAATCCACCAGCCAATAACAGCCATGGCCCCCCATTAACTCTTCAGTGAGGTGTAATGTTTTTTCCCCATTTGAAAAGGGGATAGGCCAGGGGAAGAAGGAGGGAAGGAGAAGTTCCTTACTGGCTAAACACTAAGTGGAATATTTTGATGCATGTGATGAAACAATATTCTATGCAAAAATCATGCTCTTGTTAAATTATGCAGATATTTGAACAATTTCCACGCTTCCATTTGCTGTTGTGTCAGTCAAAGTGTAACTCTCTGTTCATCACTGATCCAGCCAGGAGCCCATTAATCCAACCTATCAAGCATTACCCTCAAATCAGATATTTCTTGGCCCAGTCTTGACATTTTAAGTTATGTGTCTTTTTCAGTGGCGATTCGTGGTTTGCTCACTTTGGCCTTGTCTTTGATTACTCTAAACCTTAAACGTATGAGCTCTCCAGGTAGGTGTCAGTTTTGGAACATGGTAACACTTCAGGACACACTTGTTTTTTTCTATTGAATACACATTCTGACTTTTCAGAGTCAGCTGTTATTTGAGCCCATTTTGCATGTGAAAACAAAACTGCATACGGATTACTTACCCTGTTCTAGAAGGTTATTAAGAAAAAAGTAATGCTTTGTTAAACGAATATGACATTTTTCTGGCACAAACCCTTGATTTACGCAGTTTTCAGTAGCTTTTGTTCCAAACAAGAGCATGTGTTAACTGTGCAGCTACCGGCAGGCCAGTAGCTGAAATTTGTCACTGTTTATCATTTCATTTCAGTGTCTAAAGTAAATGCATATCTCTCTTAGACATTTACATACTTTTAAATTGCAAGTTTGATGCAGTGGGAGGTGTAACATCATTTTTAGGACTCACAAAGATCACATCCTAATACACACAGCTTTGTCAACCTTATACAAAACGAAAAAGTAGAAGAGTCCTCTAATGATTTCCTTCAAGATTTAGTTATCAGTTGATTCACAAATGGTTTAGCAGATGGTAGCAATTTTGTCAAGTTCTTCAGAAAATTCTCAGGTTTTGATGAGAATAATTTTTAACATAAATTTTCTAACAGCACTTTAGATCTAAACAGGAAAATACAGCATGTAAGTCACACCCACAACTATGTGCTAATAAAACAACACAAAACGGCAGCTCTAACATGTTTAAACGGGTATATGCTGGAAATGATAAGGACAATAAAACCACTTTATCCAATCATGGAGAAGTGTTCTTTGTTTTTTCAGCTTTTCCATTTGCTGTTGTGTCAGTCAAAGTTACATACATAAAATAATACAATTTATCATAATTTTTCTGTTCAAATCTATTTTAGCATCTTCTGTTACCTTGAAGCGTAAATGTGACCATTATGATTATTTCAACTCAGAATTCCCACATCTGTAAAATAACAGTAAAACCGATCTACTTTTAGGGTTTGGTTTAATGACTCAATGTTGAATTGTGCAAAAGGAAAAAATACATTAATGATTAGAATGAAAAGAGGAAAATACAATTATTTTTGGTATCTTAAAAACCCATAACAACAATGGATATAGACCAGCTAGTTGCTCTGGAAATAAAGTACAATCCCGTGAGCTGATTCAAATATGGCAACATTCAACTAAGGCAGTGTTTTTTGTTTTGTTTTTGTTTTTTTCCCAGCTGATAAAACAAAAAAAAAATCCCTACAGATGGTAGTAACGGCCTGCATGGGGTCAGTCTTCAAACTAACCTGCATCTTTTTTTTTTTTTTTTTTTTTGCCTAATCTGCAATTCTAAACATTTTCTCCATTCAACATAGTTTAGGGGCTTACTGCACTCCTCCGACAAAATAATAAGATGGCGACAAAGGCAGAACTGCATGGTCGGATAAAAAAAGAAGCAGTGCAGAGCCACAGAAACTAGGAGGGTTGCAATCTTATAAATAAAACTGTGTTTTACTACGACTAATAAAGCAGCAGGGTCATTTCAGTGAACTGGTTCATGCACAGTTTGGCCATGAATGGGCAAGAGGCTTTTTAGTCACATTTAATACAGTTAGTTTCAGATGGAACTGAACTGTCACAGTGTGCAATAACTGGTCAGAAAACCTATTTTTACAGCTGCTGCTTTGTATTTGATAGGGGCTGTCAGTTTGCCACTCTCATCTTGGACGGACTGCTCAGAGCTGACAGTTTGAGTTTTGTTTGGAGCACACAACATATGCTGCACGGTCCACAGCATGGCTGCTCAAGTCTAAATAATGTGTTTAAAGTGCATTTAGAAAGGTTTGGGAGCTTTGACCTCCAAATTTGGAGAACTAGTCTTTGCTCAGTGTATTTTTCTTTCCTGTTTTGTTTAGGGAATATTAACAAGTTAACATGTTAGAATTTCTCGATGCTACAAAACAAACATGTAATTATCTCACAAAATCTCTCACAGTAATGAATCATGAAAAGAGGAGCTACATTTATCATCTTAAGGGGTCCGAAAGATTTCTTGCTTTTTAATCTCATCTTGTGTTGACAAATGATGGATGGACATTTGTCAAATCTTAAAGAATAAATGTAGGTAATGCTTTATTTTACAGTCCCCTAGTTACTATGTATTTTCATGGTAATTACATACTAAGTTACAGTGTAGTATGTAATAAATTATGTAAGTACATGGTAATTAAGGGACTGTAAAAGAAAGTGTTACCTAAATTGGTACATTATACCTCATAATCTTGCTTGAGCATCTTGATCATGTGTTACCAATGACTCAGGTTTTACCACATATGCTTAGTCCAATAACAACTCAAAAAATATTTGTTACTTCTTCAATTCAATTCATTTCAATTCAATTCAAAAATACTTTATTAATCCCAGAGGGAAATTGATTCTTGTCATTTATTGCTTGATGAGTGGCCAGCTTGAATAAGATTCTCTCCAAAAGCCAATTAGATGTAGACCTACATTTTTAATTACTTTCTGGAAGTTCCATTGAATTCTGTCAATTGATTAAAGACATATTTTGCTTTACTTTTTACTTTGAAAGAAATATTGTGCACAGTTGAGTCATGGCTTGTGTGCTGGAATGACTATCAGCTATTAACTCAAGTACTATATTTCTGTTAGTAAAATAAAGGCAGAGTATGAATACCATTTTATTCATTTTGGAATAATAATAAAAATTGACCCAAAAATGTATGTCACATACAGACCACACTTTAGCAAAAATATTGACTTTGGCTAAAGGTTGGAGCCATATTCATTTTTTTATGTGATTTAAAAGGTCATTATGTGGTGTGTCACAGCAACAGACAGCTGCATTAGGCACTATAAATAGATAACTTCCAGCCAATCAAACATGTACTGAATAATAAAAATACACACAAAACTAGAAAAAGATGAAGCACATGTACACAAAGCGAGATAAAAGGAAATAGAGAAAAGTGATGGCCGGTTGCCACCTCTGTTGCTGCAGGCCCATCTTCTCTCTGCTGACACTCACAAAGCCAGTGATGTGTAAATCCATCTCCATCTAAACTGCAACAATCAACTTAAATTCATTTTCAGGTTACAGCACAAATATGCAGTTCTTAGGCCAAATCTCTGTCATGTACCGTACCCAGCCCTACATCCCTCTAATTTGTCATTTGGCCTTTTCAAACGTTGCTTCACAGGGACAGAGATGAGCAAATGATTTGATTTAAGTGGGACTGTTTGGTGAGTGTAGTAATCAGACTGACAGGAAATGCCCCAGATGTTACATTTTAGACAATGAATATGCAAAGAGGGAGTGAGACTCTTGGCAGCTGGCACAGGTTCATTGCCTGCTTTCAGATGGCCTCATTCCTGTCAAAGCCCCAATCACACAATGTCTGTTTGTAGAGCTAAAAATAGTGGCAGAGGCAAAGAACACTGGAGAATTGTGCTCCCCCAAGATTGCACTGACCTGAACACATTCAAGTATGTCACACCTTCATACATGACAAGTGTTTTCATTAGCGTGGCGCTACATCGTAAATTGTAAAAATGACAAGATTAGGCAGAGAAAACAACAACACATCGTTCCCTATAATAGCCTGGTCTCTGGAATTTTCCTAGTGAATAATCAAATGGCTGCAGCATTTGAGTTTTTGATGGCAGTTTCATACTGAAGAGATGACTGTCAGGCTGTCACCCATCTGCAGTCGTGACAGCCTGCAGCCGCCTTTCACTGGGTTTTCACAGTAGGCTCTCCTCTCATTGTTGCCTCTTCCATGCCATTTATGTACCACCTGCTCTCAAGTGTGAATACTGCAGACAGCTGTAAAATGTCCAGCCTGTCCAAGCTGTGCTGCTACAGGGGTTTTTAGGAAACAGTAATGCTTTTTAGGTCAACTTAAGATACAAAATTGGTATTTTTAACTGAGACAGCAGCTTTTCCCCACTTTCTTCCTTGCTGCAGGGACAGACTTTTATTGTTTGTTGCTCTCAGTGTATTTTAACCTTTCATTCAGATGCTAACTTTTAACAAATCTCCTGCAGTGTCCTTCTGTAATTTTTCACTTAACTACAGTTTGAAAGACTAATCTAAATTACTCTTATTTTCTCACTCTCCAATTCAAAGTTTGGGATTTCAAAATGTGTCATTTGCATTAGGAGAGGATGCTTGTAAATGCTAAATTATCAACACATTGTGTTCTGTGTTGGTTTTGTTCTGTTTAAAGAAAAGCAAATAATAATAAAAACGATACAGTATTTACACTTTTAGAAGAGATCTAAGCATTATTAAGCTTAAGTTTAATAAACAGTTGCACAATGAAAACACTTGAATGCTATTTTATTTACTTAAAAACTTGTTTTTACTATCACTACACTAACTTTATGCTCATTATGAAGTTCTAAGATCTAATTAACATTATAAAATATCTTACTGTGTTCAACATTTAAAATGCATTTTGTTTGTGTTAATTAGCTACATGTTAATAATCTACGGTAATGTGTATATTTACCACCGATCATTCTGTTGCTTAAAAGGAACCCAGGTTACAAAACCTTGTGGTTCTTACAAGATAAATGTTAGTATCAGTTACTTTAAAGTGGTGTAAAAAAAACCTTCTTAATGTCTTCATTTTTATAAAATTTGTTAAAAATAGTTTAACTGGTTGGCCGCCATTGTTGTTAGCGTCGCAATGCACTCTGGGTAGTGACGTCATATGGTTGTACCTCAGTTGCGCCGGCCAGCTTTGGGACCCTGTAGAGACTGTTCAGTGACATCAACATGTCATCTGTTCAGCCTTTTCAGTTTGAACATACACGTCCTCATAGCCGGAGTTCCTTTTAAAGAACACATGAAACTATCTAAAGGTAATATGTAAGTTAACTTTTTAACCGAGCTTTACAGGAAAGAAAGCAAGACTTTCAGATGTAGGGTAGGGACACTTATAAAGGGAGAAAAGTCCCCTGTGCCAGACACATGGTTGGTATGTTGATGACAGATTCAGTGGTAATGATTGGTCACAGCAGACGTTACCTCACATAGTTTTCAAATAACTGGTTACTTTTAACCAAATTATTTGTTTTCAGTAGGGATGCTCCGATCAGGTTTTAATCTGCCGATCACCGATACCGATCAGCCAAGAAGCCGATCATGGCCGATCAGCCGATTACCGATACCAATTACATAGATTGGCTGTAAATTGTTCATTTAGCTATGGTGAGTTCTAATGCATGTGTTAAATATTAATTCAGAAAAAACATGGTTTTACTTCACTTCAAATTATGTAATATCAGTAACAATTTATAAGAAATTGAAAACATTAAGGCTCTCTTTGGGCTACAAATAGTGCAAAAAAAGTCAATATCTCACATCACCGCCTAAATCAAATTAAGTAACCAAGGATACATTCAGATACATCCAGTGAGCTGTTAAGCTCAGCATTGACACAGGACTGACATCTGAGCTACAAATGTCACTCGTGAAACTCACAAAGGATGAGACGCTTTCTTTAAGGAGTCCCCCGATGAAAGAATACACTGTCTGGTGGAGCTCTGGAAGGGCTACGTCGGTGAAATATTTACGTCCCGGTAGCATGTAGCGAGGTTCCAAGTGGGTTAGTCGTCGGCGGAATCCGGCGTCTTCCACAACTGAAAAAGGCTGGTCGTCTAGTCCAATAAACTCGATGATTTCATGGGTAATTTGCTTAGCCTTTTGACTGTCACGCTCATATGGGCGAGTGTTTCCAAGCGTCGGCTGCGTTAGCTGCCGTCTGACTGTGGCTGCATTAACAGGCTTCTTTTCATTGTCTGCGGTGAGCCTCAAAAACTCACCATGCTCCGCCAAGTGTTTGGTCTTTAAATGTCGGATCAAATTCGTTGTGTTGAATTTTTTTGAAGTGCTTCCTCTGCGGGGTATGTTTTCGTTGCAAGTGTTGCAAGACGCAAACTTAATATCACTCTCGCACACCGTTAAGAAGTTCCACACGGCAGACATGTTTGTCTTTGCGGGTCTGCCGCCACGCGCATGCGCACTAAGCGGGGACAAGTGGAAGGGTGAACTACCGGCCGGGAAGAGTAAGCGCCAGTGCCAGATCGGAAATGAAAGGCAGTGATCGGCGATCACAGATCACACACTTTTGCAGGAAAATCGGCCGATAATTATCTGTGGCCGATCAATCGGAGCACCCCTAGTTTTCAGCATTTTTAATCCCATAAATGTTCAAATTGACTCAGATAAGATAAACACGACGGCATTAAATGGAAAAAACAAGCATCATACATCTCATAAAAATCTGATCATTAGGCCACACACACATGTTTTTGCATTATGAACCTAGATATGCTTCTGTTTTGGCTGTCTTGCAGGAAAAGAAAAATGATCAGGTCACAGAAAGGTTCGTATTTCCAAGTCAAGATGCTTGACAGCATTCCTTGAGAGAGAACAGGCACAAAAAGGAATATGGTACGAATGGGAATCTAAAACTGTCAGACTGAGTAGAGAGTGATTTCTATGCTGATTTACAAAAAATGAATACTGGGCAGAGCCAAAATAGTATATGCTGGATTATTTTCTTACGAGTGATGAATAATTCAGCTGTCTCACAGTGTGATACTGCTGTGCACACATTTAGAAACATAGAGTCTGTAGGTATTATCTATTCAAACTCTTGACACGAAACACCAGCAGAATGGAAAACCTCCTGTTGTTCCAGTTTTGGAACCAATAGTATTTGGCAGAAATTTGCGTTGCATTTGGGAACAAAGGAGTATTACAATAATATCATGAATTCTGAACTTTATTTCACATGTCAAGGTGGCTGAACATGTTAAAAGTTACTATGTTACAGGCACCAACATTTATTTATTTGATTTATTTACCTTTATGTATCCAGGTGAACTGTTTGAGAACCACTTCTCATTAACAAACATGACCTGGCCAATAGGCTGCATGTAAGCAAAACAGAATGCATACAATATAAAACAAAGCACAAAGCATATAAAAGAAAAGTAAAAGCTTGTATGTGTTTTTTCACTATTGTAAAGTATCAACTATTGTAAGTTGCATGAATGGTCTGCTTGAAATAAGTTTGAGGGTGTTATGGAATGTATTCCAGTCGGGTACTGCTGCAAAGCGAACAGCATTTCGTATAAAGGAGGTAGATGTGTGTAAGTGTGTGGGGATGTATATATATATATATATATATATATATATATATATATATATATATATATATATATATATATATATATATATATAGTTAACATTTTCAGGTGACTACCTCTTGAAGCTCATCAAGAGAATGCCAAGTGTGCAAAGCAGTAATCAGGGCAAAGGGTGGGTATTTTGAAGAAAATACAATATAAAACATGTTTTCAGTTATTTCACCTTTTTTGGTTAAGTACATAACTCTACATGTGTTCATTCATAGTTTTGATGCCTTCAGGGAGAATCCACCAATGGAAATGGTCATGAAAATAAGGACAACACATTGAATGAGACAGGTTTGTCCAAACTTTTGGCCTGTACTCTTTGTGTGTGTGTGTGTGTGTGTGTGTGTGTGTGTGTGTGTGTGTGTGTGTGTGTGTGTGTGTGTGTGTGTGTGTGTGTGTGTGTGTGTGTGTGTGTGTGTGTGTATTTATATATGTATATATATCCAGGAAAGAGTCAGCACCATGACCTGGCAAGATCTACACCTTACTTAGGTGTGATCATGCGATCATGCTTAAGAAGCTCACTGCACTCCATGAGCACCTAGCAGCAGAAATTAAGCAGCTGCTAAAATATGGGACTCACCCTGAATAACTAACGGATGGATGCACAATCCTTATCATGAAGGACCTTTCCAAGTCCCATCCAACTATCAGCCAATAACCTGCCTCTCCAGAACATGGAAGCTCACATGTCAGGCATCATAACAAAGAAGATAAGTGGGCACATGGATCAATACATGAACACAGAACAGAAGGGCATCAGCAGAAATACCAGAGGAGCCAAACACCAGCTGCTGGCAGACTGAACAGTCACCCAAGACTGAAAAGCCCAACACACCAACCTGTGTATGGCCTGGATTGACTACAAGACAGCCTATGAATCAATGCTGCACTCATGAAAGCTTGAAGATGTTCAACATCAGCAGGACTCTGAGAGCATTCATTGTGAACTAAATGGGGTTGTGGAAAACCACCCATGAGGCCAATTGCAAGCCATTTGCAAAAGTCTCCATCAAATGTGGCACATACCTAGGAGATGCCCTGTCGGCACTGCTGCTCCGCATAGGTCTGAACCTCCTCAGCCAAATAATCAACAAGAATTGCTATGGATATGACTCAAGAATAGAATCACAATCAGCCACCTCCTCTAAATGGATAACATTAAGCTGTATGCCAACAGCGAGCGAGACATCAACTCACTGATCTACAGCACTGATGTTGGAATGTCATTCAGACTTGAGAAGTGTGGTCAGATGGTGACAAACAACGGGAAGAAACATCTGTGCAGAGTATGGACTAGAAGCACCAAAGTCAAAGTGGGTAAACCCCCCTAAGGTGAGAACGAGAGAGCCAAGCTCCTGTGGGACTTCCAGATCCAGACTGACAGAATTGTGATGGCGAACCAACCGGACATTGTGGTGGTGGACAGAGGACAGCCGTTGTGGTTGATGTGGCAATACCAAGTGATAGGCAACATCAGGAAAAAGGAACACGAGAATCTACAGAGGTACCAGGGCCTCAAAGAAGAACTTGAGAAGCCTGGAGAGTGAAAACATCGGTGGTACCCATGGTCATCGGGGCACTCAAGGCAGTAACCCCCAAACTGGAGGAGTGGCTAAAGCAGATCCCAAGAAAAACATCAGACATCTCAGTCCAGAAAAGTGCTGTTCTAGGAACAGCTAAGATACTGCTCAGAACCCTCAAGCTCCCAGGCCTCTGGTAGAGGAGCCAGCTTTGAAGAGTGAGACCCACCACAGAGGGTGAGATGGAAATGTTTTAAATATAATTTTATGTAATCCAAAAGTTCGCTACAAGCTGTGCACTGTGGATGTTTAAAGGGGTTACTGACTGCTGGGGAAGGCTGGGAAAAGTTTCAGTAAATGCTGTGCACAGGAAAATGATACTAGTACGACAAGAGGTAAAAATGAGAAGTGCTAGTAGTAAATACTGGTGCATAGTATTCCACTTACAGAACTGTATCATTTGTATTTTCCACATATCTTATCCAGACTGATGTCTCATTATTTAGCCAGGAAAAGTAAAACCACCAAGGGAGAACACCTGGCTGTGTTTCCACCCAATCTCATGTTGGTGTCAATCAGCATTAAACATTTTACTGGGTTCTTTGATCTATTGTTTGCTAATGTGGTTTTTGAAACTGCTCTTCAGCCTCTAAGCTGAAGTCTCCAGGATTCAAGATCAGATGACTGAAACTTAACTGAAAACAGAAAAAAATCATTTTAGATCATACTTAAAGATTTATGTCACCAGCTTACTTACAGTTGAACATGTACAAGGCAGTAAATCAATGGCTTTGTTCTTCAGAACAGTTGTTTGATAATTTTCACAAACTACAATGTAAAATACTCAAAATCTAACAACTTTTATGACTGCAAAAAAATCTGGTTTTAGATCTATGAATTTGTCTGCAGTCGCTGGATGTTCTTTAATTTTTGGGGGATTGAGATATGATCACTGAATGAGTCCTAGTTGTTGGCACAAATGAAAACGACAAATTCTAATAATAGATCATACACTTTTTAATGCATTTTTTGCACAAACAGAAAAAAGGAGAGGCAAACTGACTTTATCTTAATTATTTTAGAAAAGAAAGGTTAAGCAAATATTGTTCTAACCAGATGCATTAATTAATGATAGAACATTAGACAAAGGTTTCATATTTGTCCCTGTCACATGTTTTACTTTCTGACACATAAAATCACTCCGCAACATTAGCATAACTTAATATTCACTGTTGCATACAGTTACAGTGTTAATAACATGCATAAAGCAGATTCTGGTGCCCTGACATAAATCTACCTGGGCTTTTAGATAAAGATCAAAGACTTTGCAACTTTGCATCCAATCTGCTCTTCTTTTAAAACACACACACATACAGACACATGCACACGCATGCACACACACGCACGCATGCATGCATGCATGCACACATACATAAACACAGACACATACTGGCATGCATGCATACAAAGACACATATATACACACACACACACCTTTTTTGTAATTTGATGCTCTGAATCATAAAGGGCCTCACAATGATAAAACCTTTAGGAAGGGTCTAAATATGAAGTGATGCAATTATCTGACACATCCTTCAGTAGGTGATGCTTCTCTCTTTTGCCTGCTAGGAGCTCTATACGTGTGCCTCTTACCTCTCCCTCAGTGCCAGGATGATGAGGATGCAGTGAGCATTAAAGGGTTCCTTTGAACAAAAAGTTTCAATATGAAAAGGAATAGGATATTAGGCAGCATGAGGGGATAGCAGAGCTGTAGCTCTCCCTCCCACTAAGCTGTCACATAATTAGATAAAGGTGACATGCTGCTGTGAGTCCTTCCTGTTGAGACGTTCCTGTGACCCACAGGTCAGCTCATAGATAGAACGATGGGGAGAATGCAAGAAGTCTCTGTGTTAATGTCAAGGTGACATCCCCTCACAGTGACAACAGGAAGACAAAAGGGAAGAACACAAAGGATACTGTATCAGGGTTATTTGATGATGAAAGAAAATAAAGTCACATGATATTTCTGCCTGGCAAACATATCTGAAGAAGGCACTGTAGCTATGCTAAAACGGGTTCATCATTTGCCCTCATGCTGATGAATTACTTTCTGGTACAATCTGCTATTTCAAAAAATTAAGGTTTGTGCTAACTTCTATGGACGTTTAGTGTAGTTAATCTTTTCTTATTTTGAAATACAAGGTTTTGATGAACAAATCATGGCTATGTTATAATAAAATGTAAAATTATATTTTTGTTTGATTAATATGATGACAAAACTCTTGAATAACTCCAAATCTGACATTCTTCATAAAGTCCAGGGAACAATTTTACACACAATAGTAACTTCTGTATCCATAACAGCACACACATAAACCCCACGCATGTAAACTTAAAGAGCAAGTTGCAAGTTAGAGACTCCCATGAACCAATGAATAGAGAAACACAATATAAACTTGTTTAAACAAAAAAATGTACACATACATCAATTGTTTAGACTTTTAGTCATTTTTGTGAGAAAATTTATTTATTTTTGCCAAACCAAGTGATGCCAGCTGAGGGAGTCCTCTTATCTTAATCCAGAGAAAAATATGGATTCTAATGCCGGCTCTGACACAGAGGAAACTTTAACTGTTTATAATTCTACTTATGATGGACCAAAACCATACAGTTATGAGTTTGCTGCTCACCCCAGAGAGCAGAGACAAACCAGAGGGAGAAACCATCGGCCAAAGCAGAGATTGAGCTGTGATGTGAGGAGAAGCAGCGGAGCTCAGCAGGTGTCTTGTGAGTTAATGGTGTTAGCTTAAACTTGTGTGCTAACATCGCAATATTGTACAGATTACTATCATGTACCAGACAACTAAAATAGTATTGGTCAGTTAATATAATATTAATACTTGACAATAATAAACTAATGAGCGTCTGTCAGCTGTCTCATACTCGTTAATATCCATTAACATAACATAGTTTAGCATTTTAGAGAGAGGGAGATGCCTGTGATCCAGTTCTGGAGCTCGTGCTGGCTTCTGTGAACTGGATCTGACCCAGACACCGGCGAGCCAGTCCAGCTGGTATTTTTAAAAGCCACACATCCTCCCTTGTTGGTCCGGGCGGTGATTCAGATCCGGTTCCGACCAAGAAACCAGCTGGACTGGCCTGCTGAGCCGCTTGTCTCATCTGGTGGTTGGTTCTCACTTGGTTCTGACAGTTATCTGAGCTCCAGAATTCCGCAACTAATTTTATAAACACCGCCACGGGTCGTCGGAGCCGTACCGGTCCCGACCAATGCAGGCTACAGAAGTCCTGTCTTTTCAGCTGCACTAAACGCCCTCAGGCACAGAGATAGAGGCGTTGTTTCTCTAATCTGGAAACCCATGGACTTGATGTCTGGACAGGTTGGAGTTGGTACAACCTTCACAAACTATAGTTTATCAAAATGAACACAATCCAACACTGGTAAACACACACTAACTGGATAACATGACCCCCTACCCTAAAACTACCCACTCTCCACACTGAGCTGAGGCAGCGCCTAGCTTAGAACTCCTATTGGTTACGTCCGAGGTTCAGATTTAAAAACAAGAGCCTTTTTAGAAGCTTTGCTGAGAAAGGACACTTTACTAGAAAGACTCTGCTGTTATGTATTTTAAAACAAAATATCCACAATAAGCATTTCAAATAGTATTTTTTGGACAGCATTTTATATGAATTAGAGAACATTTTAACCTGCAATTTGCTCTTTAAACATGAATTCAAATGATAACAATGTTGATCCTGTGAATCAAATTTTAAAGTCAAATTGTCAGATTGATTCTCAAATCTAAAAATGTAATTTTAAACATATATTTACATCTAACAGCAGCACCCCCCAAGGCTGCATTCTCTCTCCTCTGCTCTTTTCCCTCTACACCAACTGCTGCACCTCCGGCTACCAGTCTGAGAAGCTGGTCAAGTTTGCACATGACACCACCCTCATTGGCCTTGTCTCAGATGGGGATGAGTTTCCCCCCATAACCCTGAAGGACACCCCCTTATCAACTGTGGACTAATTCCGCCTCCTTGGGACCACCATCACCCACGACCTCAAGTAGGAGACATCTACCAGCTTTCAAACACGATCATCAATGGTTATTACTTAAGTCTATTTTGTTGTATCCAAGTTCTCCATTTCTTGCTGTAGTTTGAAAACTTTGTTAGCTTTTCTACTCCTACCTTACTTTATGTGCAAGTGTGTGCTATTCACTTGTCTTCTGTTTTTCTCTTTAGCCCAAATATGGAACAAAAAACAATTTATAAGACAGTTTGTCATTTGTCCATGTTCTTTAGAGAAGAGAGCCTTTTCTACAAAATCTCACTTTGCTTTAAATATTTTTTGTAAACTGTGATTTTTTTTAACAGATAGTTTTAACACGGACATGAGAAACCTCTCTCCTTTTTGGATTCTGACCTTGAAGTAAATTTTCTGGAACTTTTTGTTACTTTCAACGGTGCTTCTCACTTTAGAATTATTGGCTTGGGATTCGATAGAAATAGCTTTAAAACTCCTCCCTGACTGATGTGCAGAAACAACTGTTTCTATAAGCAGATCCATTCCAATCTATGCTCTGTGTTAATGCACACTTAAGGCCTGTAGGCCGTGACCTGTCAAAACTTTAACTTTTGCTCATGTGTACACACACTGTGACAGTGTTAAATGTTTAAAGATTAGAACAATTTTAAGATTTATCCAATTAAAAGTTAATGTATAAATGTCTGGACCATCACGCTCCTGAAGTTTAGGAACAACAATGTAAACAGATCTGTCACTAGTTGTTTTTTTCATCTATGCAGAATAAGGCCTCTTAAAGCTGCATTCCGGAGTTTTCCCCTTTCAGAAATTATGTATGATTTTTCAGAAATCCGTAAAAGTGATTATCTCATCATGTACTGTGGTAAAATGTAAGCAGTACGTCTTTTTTTTTTGCTAAGCACTTCCCCTGCCCCGCAGAGCTCCATTCAATAGTGAATTGAGCGCCGACCAGAGCTAACCAATAGCGTTAGACTACTGCTTATTTGCTTCAAATTTAAGGAATACCACGGCTGATGCAGAGTTGATTAACTTTTCACAGACAAGTAAGTCCAAAATATAAATATATGAAAACACAACATGACATGAGAATATTACTCGTACAACAGCGTGTTTTAGCTCCGTTGGTCGGCTAAGAAGCACATTTATAAACAGAAACGTGAAGTTGCAATCTTAAACAGAGGAATAGACCTTTTGTGTGATATGCTTGTCAGCCACTAGATGGTGCCATCAGATAAAAGAAATGCTCCGGAAAGAAGCTTTAAGGAAATCCTGACACAAAAACATCTGGAGTCTGTCATTCCTGCTGAGGGGGTGTTGATTACTGTGGCAGTGTGTGGTTCAGAGCTTCACATCATGCGTAGAACTCATTGAGTTCTGGAAACATTTGTAGGATGCAAATTTAGTACTTTTTCAGAGCAGAATTTAATTGCCTCACAAGGCATTTATTTATACTAGTGACCACTGCAAATGTTTTGAAAATAATGAGTGAACTTAGTATTTAAATTAGTTATCAACCATTGCAACTTGTTGAGTAACTGGCTTTACAGTGTCATCAGTCTGACGTTTCAATGAGAAGCCAAGATGAAAGGAAGCCAGAACACTAGAATCTTTATTAGAAAAGTTTAGTAATAAAATAAGAAAGAAAAACTTTCATGTGACTCTGTCAAAAGATGCTAACCTCTATAGATCTGCACCCTCAAATGGATATGACGTGTGTTGTTGGACAACAGAACTGATTATGCACTCTCAGAGTTTCTGTTTACACTGTAAAACTATGATTTGCCAAGCATTTATTGCACAGCTTGACATGCCTCAAATTGATGTGGCTCAGTGTGACACACTATTGTGACCAAGATCCTATTACATCTATCTTGCACTGTGTGATGCACAAGAAACTTACACAATCTTTGGAATGGCACTGATTGATTAAAATAAACCTTTAGGGAGAGGTCACTATCTTTGTTAAAGAAAGATTCATGCTGACAGAAGAAAGAAGAAAACAGATTGTTGTGCCCAACTGTCACCTTTCTTACAGCAGCCTTTGGTGATTAAACATCCCACTAGCTTCTGTTGTACTTCTGAACTGTTGTCTAATCTTTTGCAAGTGCAAGTTGTCATGTTCTTGTCAGGAACTGTGACCGAACGTAAATAGTGCAATTTCATATCACAACTCGCTGGCTAAAATATTTTCTAAACCTCTCAAAGAAAAAAAAAATCTGTTTGTCGTTATTGAAAGATCAGTTACTCAAGCATTAAATGGATGATGCATTCAGTAAGGGGCTACACAGTGGCCCGGTTAGTAGCACTTCTGCCTCACAGCCTTTCTGTGAGGAGTGAACCCTGTCACAAACGAGAAGCATTAGCAGAGCAGAACAACAGCAGAACGGTTTACTAACAGCTTTTACCGCAGTCCAGTGCACACCAGGAGAGTCTTGGCCATGGAAAGGCTTCCTCGCTGGACTTGAGAGATCACAAAATACCTCAAGACTTCCGCCATCCTCCTTGCTTAACTCACAAGAACACAAAATCCCTCGAGTTTATGACATCCTCCTTTAGATGAAAAAAAAAAAGTGATGTGGGGTCAGGGTTAGGATGGTCTGGCTCCTCTCAAGAACCTTGACTCTCCTTGTACCCTCCTTGAGTTTATTCTCCAAACTTCTCAGCATCCCA
Organism: Nothobranchius furzeri; assembly: GCF_043380555.1. NCBI lineage: Eukaryota > Metazoa > Chordata > Actinopteri > Cyprinodontiformes > Nothobranchiidae > Nothobranchius > Nothobranchius furzeri. The sequence goes on from NC_091749.1 coordinate 47,664,217, forward strand.
CACCTGGCTCCATATCTCTCCTTTGTTGATTCCTTCCGCCATTATTAACTGCTCTGCTTCATACTATACATTACATGCATCTCCTGCCTTTCCCTTAACCCTACTGCAGTATGATTCCCATCTCCCAAAGTCCTGTATTATCCATGTATCTGTAAGAGAAAAGTTTTATTCACCCCAGTCATCACAGTGCCCTTGGAACTCACTGTACCACCTGCAGCTTTGACCTAACGCCTGGCTTCCTGACCCTCTCTCCCCATCATCTTTGCAAGCTTCTCTCTTTCTCATCTCAAACTTTGGATTATTATTGTGTTTCCATACTCAGCTATTCGCTCTCTGAAAGTGTCTGGTTCCCAATCCCAACCTCCACATCCTGCCTGATTCCTCTCTAAATAAACTGTCTAAAACTATTCTATTGCCGAGAGTCATATTTTTGTGTGGGTCAGACATAAGCAGAAGAACATGACACCAATTAAAAGGAAGACTTTGGAAACCACAACCTTAACCATAATCCTAATCTTAAACAAATTCAATTAATTTAGGTCTTGTTCCTCGTCCCTTGCTCTTTGCTATTTGTAATCTCAGGATTCCCCCTTCATCTGACAGCCAAGATTTTAAATACAAGCATGTGACAAAATGGGTATAAATATAGAAAAAAGAAAAGGTGCTAGAGCCCTCTTGCATGAATTATTATCCCTCTGCAATTCCTCAGGCATGAGAGTTGAACTGAAAATGTAGGTTTGGCTTTATTTTTAAACTCATAGTATCCTTTAGCAAGTATGCTGAAATAAAACCTGCTTGGAGCCAGACAGCTTGGTGTTCTTTTTCTATGTTATGTTTATTTGTTTGGCAGACGCTTTTATCCAAAGTGACTTACAATTTATAACCTATAGGGCATGTTGTGATCTGTGGGAGAAACCAGAGTACCCGGAGGAAACCCACGCATGCATGGAGAGAACATGCAACTCCTCGCAGAAAGGCCGCAGCCAAGTTTCGAACCTGCAACCTTCGTGCTGCGAGGCAACAGTGCTAACAACTGCACCACCATGCAGCCTTTTCTCCTCAATGGATTTTTCCCCAGTGGAGTGTACGATGTAACTGGATAAAATTTCAGTTTTGATGGTTAAAGCATAAGAATTTCTTTTTAAAGCTTAACAAAACTTTAAAGACAAAGTTCACTGGGAACTTTAATTTTTTTCTTGTTTTTTCTTTTTTTTTTTTTTATCTGTTATCACTCTTAGTTTCATATGCAGGCTAAATGTGAAAATAATCTATCTCTCATTTCCTGCATTAGCCACCAATCTAAAATTAGGAAATACTTGATGAAACACTCAGATCTACGTTGTTGTGTCCAACACTAGGGGAAGCCTAGGATGGGAAGTAAGTATGTGAGAGAAGCTGATAAGACGGATGCCTGAGACTGCTATATATGTGATACAGGTTTGATTAAAGTTTTTTTCCAGAGTATTTGTCTTATCTAATCGCACCATCTAGTGGCTGACAAGCGTATCACACAAAACCACTGTTCCTCTGTTTTTTTAAGATGACGACTTCACGTTTCTGTTTATAAATGGCTTCTGTAGCCGACAAACAGAGCTTAAACACATTGTTTTATGAGTATTGTTCTCATGTCATGTTGTGTTCTCATATATTTATATTTTAGAGACTTTCTTGTCCGTGAAAAGTTCATCAACTCTGCATCAGCCGAGGTATTCCTTAAATTTGAAGCATGTAAGCGGTAGTCTAACGCTATTGGTCAGTTCTGGTCGGCGCTCAGTTTCCTATTGCACGGAGCTCTGCCGGGCAGGGGGCGTGCTTAGCAAAAAAAAAGACGTATTGCTTATATTATATCACAGTACATGATAAGATAATCACTTTTACGGATTTCTGACAAATCATACATGATTTCTGAAAGAGGAAAACTCCGGAAAGCAGCTTTAATGCTTTGAAAAGAAATTCTTGCCTATTTGTGCCACTTTCTGAACTAACGGTCAACCATAACATGAGTCACAATAAAAATTTGCATTTATGGGTTTACCTTGGCTCACCACTGGGGACGCCTGTTTTCGATTTAGCGTCCAGAAGACACCAGAGCATGTCTCGGCTAGTAGAAGATAAAAGTTAGCATGAGCAACTCCACAACATGACAGGACTCCTTCTGGCTTGTGTTATTTATACATACATTAATGTTGCAAAGCAAGTGGAGTCACACGGGGTTATAGAATTGTTCTTAGGCTCCTGAGCTGGTTTGTTTCTTTGAAATCTTGTCTGGTTATAAAATTATGAACTGCATAAATAAATAAGTCCTCTTTTTCTACACAGCATACACAAAGTGCAACATGAAGAGCAGCTTAATCGCTGTGGCTCCAAAGCTGTTCAAATAAAAAATGACAACTGTTTTAATTCAAGAGGCCAAAACATGTGTGTCTTTTTGAATGTGATGGGCTTGTCTGGTCCAAAATGCCAGGGCTGTTTTTGTCTTAGTCCACCCCGTATCATTTCATACCTGATCATTAGAGGGTAAGAGAAGATCATGTTAATTTAATGTGTCAGGATCCTCACTCCCATGAAAATATGTTAGATTTTATAAATACATGAAGCCTAGGAAACTAGACAAACCATAGTAGCAGCAAATCACGTTATGCTGCAGGTCAGTCTAGCCACGCTTCAGCGTTAGCAGATCTACCATTGGCCAGAACAGTTTAAAGTCTAGCCAATCACAGCATTCTATGTTTGTAAAGAGAGATTGAGTGGGCTTAACACCAGAGATGGAATGCCGAAACAATAGAAAGAAAGTGGTGGCACATCTGCTTAGATATCAACTTTGGATTATTTAGACTCAAGCTTTTCTTTGAGACATGAGCAGAGCAGTGTCTCATTTGCTTCTTCTTTTTCAACAGTGTATGGTGGACTGCCATGGTACTGGTTTCCATAGCGATGACTATGCCATATTGTTTGTTGCTCTGATTGGATCCAGTGTTGTCCATTTGTGTTAGATTTTTGATTCACTTGTACATTTGTTTTCAAAGGTGCTGTACTTTGTTTATTTGTAGGCTTGTTCACAAGATGTAGAGTAAAAAAATTGCAGGAACCTCTAATACAGGCAAACACCACTCATGTAAATCGCATTCAGACAAAATAATCTTAATAAAAGAGTGTGTGGTATTTTAAAATATAATGCAACATTTCTCCTCACAAGGACTTTGTTATGTGCACTCAAGGGAACTGAATGTTATTTAAAACTGATGACAAATAACATTCTTAACAAAACAAATTTTATTTAAGATGTAATGTGTTCACGTTCCAAGCATGAAATATTGAATTTTGATTACATTTACATGGAAAATACAAATTTCTGGAACTATTAAAGACATGAGTTTACAATAAGAGGACACAACATTTCCCACTTTCAGGTACATTTCTGTGACTTTGTAGCCTTTAGAAATTGTTCAGACTGTTATTTTTGGAACATGATATGCATAATGTTAATATTTAGAGATTTTTTTTCTCAAAATGTTTTACTACATTTTGCAGCAAGAACAGATCTGCATTTGGAATGAATTCTAAAATTGCCAGCAACTGGTTTAGATAATGCTGCATTCTTAGGTAGTTATTACCAGGACAGATTTGTTCTGTTGTAAGGCTACAGCACTTTGTAAGAACGCTAGAACAGTACAATTCTTGTTTCCATGGCAACCCTGAAAGTATTTGAATGGAAAGAAGAGGACCATGGTGAAGATGCTTGAGGTGAGATCATGATGCAAAATGATGTGACCATGCAATACTTTCCCCCTATCAAGTGGGCTGGTGTTTGGCAGCTCAGTCATCTGTACTGATTCATATTAGTGTGTCATTTTGTCTTCCACATATGGGCTACATGTACCCTGATTTGATCCCCAAAATATTCACCACGGTAAAGGATCAGAGATGTATTCGAGGTGGGGGACTGACATAACGAATGTAGATGTTGTACTGTGTTTAGCCTAAGATAGGACGAGGTTTTTATTGTTAACAATTATGCAAAAAAGAGGGTCGTATGTTAATCTGCGACTAAGCATTTATATATATATATATATATATATATATATATATATATATATATATATATATGTATATGTCATATCTTCATAATTCACACATACCGTAAATCCTCTAATATTAGCCTGCATTTAATTAACTGCCGGGTATCATATTTTGGCCGGAGTCAGCGGAGGTGAATAATGGCCGGTTTTTATTGTGGCCGGGTGGAATGTGAAAACAAGCAAGTACGGGGGGCGGTTGTGTCATCCGTCTCACTTTTGATTTGCCAGTGATAGACCGCGAGGGTAACTTTAACCGTGTGGAGACGAAGAGGAGGCGAAAATTTGATATCAAGTTCAAAGAGAACGTGCTGATTATGCTGCAGAACACTCTGGGGAGCAGTAGCAGGGGTTGTATGAACTAGTCACTAGTCAACTTCACCGCTCTATAGTGACTTTTTATGCCTGTCATCGACTAGTCGCTGTCACGTGATAATGACCGGCAAGATGCAGTTCACGGAAAAGACAGCAGCCTGCTGTCAGCAGGTGACAAGCTCCTGCGCGTCGGGAGGCAACGCGCTGTGCCAGAGCGTCGTTACTGACACCCGCCGTAAAACGGACATTTAACCAAATTGTGACGTTTACCCTCTTGCAATTTAACATTCCCCTCACCCCCATCCTAACCTTAACCAGCTTGCGCATGCAAAGCTCTGATTGTTGATGTGCTCCAGACATCTGCATCCTGATCACGGCCACAGTAACATTATCAAATCAGGTGTCGCCACCTCAAAAACTAATTTAACACGCGATGTTCATGTCGGCTCATTTCCTTTTCTGTTTTCTGTCTTTTATTTGCGCCTGATGCATTTCGCTGCTGTGGATCGGGGAGCATCACCTGTTTTGTCCTCGGTGACGCAACTAACTGATGTGGCCGGCGAGCACTCCGCTATTTTTGCGGTCGGTAGATCTTTTAGAACTGCATTTCAAAGGTAACTCATAAGGTGAATATATATGAACCCAGGTAGCAGTTTCTCTTTAGGATTGAGAGGAGATGCAGGAAGATAATAAACAGGCAGGACAGAAAAATAGTCAAATAAAAACAAGTTAGTTTTTGTACCTGGTTGCAACAAACAGACACCATTGAAGGTAATCAGAAGTGAGGAACAGAAAATGAAATAATTATTTTAATGTTTAGAGCAGCAGGAACTCCGAGAGGCTGCAGGCGCATCAATGAGTTTGCGGCCGCTGCGCAGGGGGAGGGGGGAGATGGCTGAAGCAGAAACTACCGTTGTTAAAAGAAATGTGTTTAACTTTGAAAATGTGGGCGCAATTTTAATTGTCAAAAACTCCAGCGAACCATTAGTTCATTTTGCTCAAATAGAAATTGATGCCTGCCTCTAATTCTGGTCCTCCTTCCAATAAAGACCTGGAGCTTGATGAGCTTTAGTCAAATACAGGCCCGGGCCTGTATTAGAGGATTTACGGTACTTGTCTGGTGTCTGGGGTCAGTACCCAACTGCAACAGCAGAGGTCGCCAGCGCTATGTAAATCCAGCGACCCCAACTGCAACAGCAGAGGTCGTGGTGAGGTCATTGAACTAGAGAAGAAAAATGGCGGGGAGGAATCTGGAGTTAAGCGGATCTAAAACTAGGCAAGTTAACCAACAGCTGCGGCAGAGTTGTGATGCTAACTTTAAAGTGATGGTTGTCAATGCAGCAGAAGCAACTAACAACTGCCAGGCAGCCAGAAAATACGGCGTTACAGAGTGTAGCATCCGAAGATGGCGCATCCAGAAAGACCGTCTGAAAAATGCTAACAGCAAGAGAAAAGCTTTTCATGGTCCTCAACGCGGCCACTTCCAAGAAATTGACAGGCGGGTGTGTGATTTTGTTATCCAATCCAATCCAATCCAATTTTATTTATAAAGCGCATTCAACATGGCATTACAACCAAACAAGGCGCTGTACACTAGAAATGTTAGATAATTTAAACCGCGTTATACAATCATGTCAGACGAACACAGTTAAAAGACAAAAAGCAAATACAACAAAATCCCCAAAACTAACAGCTAAAAATCAATAAGACACAGGGAGAATAAAAATTAGAAAAACATTTTAAGAGGAACCCCAATAGTACGGAAGTTGATATTGTGAATTCCATTTTTAAACAATGTTGATCTAAGTGAGGTTCATAATTATGTGGTATACGCTAGGTTGAAGTAGTGAGTTTTCAAGCGTGATTTAAAAATGCTAGCTGTTGTTGCTAGCCTCACTAGCAGTGGTAATGCGTTCCACAGCTTCGGTGCACAGACAGAGAAAGCCCTTTCTCCACGGCTTTTTAAACGTGCATTCGGAACAGCTATGAGGAGCTTATCTTAGGACCTGAGAGCACGCGGCGGGTTGTAGAAATGGAAAAGTTCACACAGATATGGAGGAGCTTGATGGTTCAAGGATTTGTAAGTCAGAAGCATAATTTTGAAATTTATCCTGTACTGCAAGGGCAACCAGTGGAGAGAAACATTGTTACTGAGAAACATAACGAAGGTCTGCCCATTACCAGAGCTATCATCCAGCTCAAAGCCTTGAACATTGGCAAGGAGTTAAACATACTGACCACCGAGTTTAAAGCCAGCACCGGCTGGTGCATAAGGATGATGCGCCTGGAGCGGCCTCACGCTGCGACGCAGAACCAGCCTTGCTCAGCACTTGCCATCAGACTTCACAGAGAAGCTGCAGTCTTTTCAGTGCTATATGATTGGCTTGAGGGAAAAACACACCTACACACTGGATCAGATCGGGAATGCCGACCAAACACCGGTGTTTTTTGACATGCCTACATCTGTGACTGTGCAAAAAAAGGTGAAAAGTCTGTTATCGTGAAGTCAACTGGAAATGAAAAGAATCGGATCACCGTCATGTTGGTGTGCCTGGCAGACGGGACTAAGTTGACCCCGTATGTGGTTTTAAAACACAAAACTGTGCCAAAAGAGCCAATGCCAGCTGGCATTATTGTGAGAGCCCAGGAGAAAGGCTGGATGGAGAGCAACCTTGTGGTCGATTGGCTGAAAGTGGTGTGGGGAACACGACGCGGCACGCTCAGAAAAAGAGAAACATGCTGCTTCTGGATGCGTTCCGTGGACACCTGACTGATGCTGTCAAATCTCAGGTGAGGAAGATGAACGGCGACCTGGTCATCACACCGGACCAGATGACAAGCCAGCTGCAGGTGCTGGTTGTGGTGGTTAACAAGCCTTTCAAGGACAACCTGCGCAGGAGGTGCACAGAGTGGCTCCTGTCCGGTGATCACACTCTCACACCGTCTGGAAAAATTCTAAAAACCGACTGTACATCGGCTTTGTGAATGGATCCTCCAGGCATGGGATGCAGTAACAGCAGAGAGCATCATCAACGGCTTTAAAGAGTGCTGCATATCCAATGCAATGGATGGCAGTGAGGATGACGTTCTGTGGGAGGAGGCGGGACCGCATCGTGAGAGTGACAGTGACTCTGAGCAGAGGACATCTGTGAGTAAATGGCTCATGCAGACTTTTGAAATGACTTTTGATTTGACATGCTAAGAGAAGTTCTTAGAGTTTGACTGCAGTGATTTTTTTTTGTTCAGTACCGTTTGTGTAAAGCACTTTGAGCTGGATTTTATTTGTTTGATTAAGTGCTATATAAATAACTTTTTGATTGATTTCCTGACAGAACCCCAAAAATTTCATAACAGATTTTTTTGATTGCATTAATAGGTAAGTATTAAAGTAGTCTGTAATTACGGTATTACTGTATTTACCAAAAATGTTCAAATATTAAATATTTTGTTTAAAAAGTTAATTTTGCGTCTTTCTTAAAATTAATCTCTTGGGGGGGGGGGGGGGGGGGTCCTTATAATAGGGGTTGTCCTATATTTGGGTAAATACGGTATTTTTTTCTTGCCTCATTATTTCAGAAAGAGGAAGTGCTTTGCACAGTAAGAATAGCCACTGGGGAACTGAGAAGTACGTTTGTGATGCAGAACATGTTTAATCTCACAGTAGCCTCACAGTCTCAAAGGACTGCTTTAGAAATGTGTTATTTTCTGTGACCTCCATAAAACTAACATGCTTAATCCACACCTTAGGGATTTGTGAAATATCAAACACTGATCGTAATCAGATCAAAAAGTGTAAAGAATAAAATGTTGAAGGCAGCATAGCAGTAGCACATTGATCACCTCACTGCAAAGACTGACTGGCACAACAATTCAGCACTGGTATTTCTCCGTTTGAGCAGGTGAGGGTTAGGCTGAACATTCCGACCACCGGCTTGGAACAGACCAGTCATTCGGGTGATGCTCCAGATCCCACAGATGGCCAAGACTGTTAGTTCAGGTACTCCGGTGTCTTAAAGTATAAAAACATACAGGTGAAACTCCAAAAATTAGAAAAAGATGCAAAACTCTATTTATTTCAGTAATCCAACTTAGACTGAGAGACCACTTAAAGGCTCAGGGACCCTTTGCAGGTGTTTTGGATAAATTAGCTGATTAAAGTGTGATTGGCAACAGTAAGTCAGGCTTGCTTCCGGTGAGAGTTTAACCCCGCTTAGGCTGCACATTGTCACTGATTCTGTTCACAACTGTTGTCATCAAAGCCTACTGGTTGTGCAGTGTACCAGGCTGAAGACCAAACGTGGCAGATAATTTGCTGCTGTGGCCCCCAGACTCTTGAACTATTTTTTTTTTTTAATTTTTATTTCTATTTTGGGTTCTTGTGAAGTGCCTCATGATTGTTATCTTGAGAGGTGCTATATAAAATATTGTTTCTTCTTCCTCGACACCTCCCTGTTGATGTTCTCTGAGTACATCCAACGGGGGTGGGGGGTGGGTGGGGGTTGGGGGGGGGGAGCTAAAGGAAGACCCAGGACACATTGGAGGGATTATGTCTCTCGGCTGGCCATGGAATTTCCCTGGAGGAGCTGGCCAAAGTGGCTGGGGAGAAGGCAGTCTTAACATCTCTGCTTAGGCTACTGCCCCATTAAAAGTTAGATAAGTAGATGATAATGAATGGATGGGGTGTGACCCTTAGGGGTTTTCATAAGCTGTAAGCCATAATAATCACAATTAAAACAAATCAAGGCTTGGAATAGCTTACTTTGCATGCAATGATTGTATATTAGTTTCACATTTTAAGATGAATTACTGAAATAAATGAACTTTTGCACCACATTCTAATTTTTGGAATTTCACCTGTAGATCTTAGGTTGATGGTGGTTCTACATAATCATTAAATGTGTGGTTGACAGAAGAAAAAAAGAATGATTATTTAAGATTATAATAGTTCACCTTTAAGAGGAAATGTGTTTGTGGCGATTTATGCCTATAATGATTTTGATAATTGGCCCAAGGTTTATACTGATTTCCACAGTTGGGATAAGCCCTAATATTAAACAACACAGAAGTGCCAAATGTAAGTTTTAGCATTATTCTAGGGGTGATTCAGTTTTTTACTTACAATTTAAATTCAGTTAGTTTTTTTAATGTTGAAATATTTGTTAAGTTTTAAAATCTAGATTTGAATCTTATGCTAGAAATATTCATGTGAAACAAACGGTTTAAAATCAGACATTCAGCAATAGCAAGCAGGTCTTCAATGAAGAATAGTCTTAAGTTAAATATTTCTATGGGTGGTTAGATCCAAGCCTAGATTGGAATAATCAAACTTATTATTTGGTCTTCTGACAAGCTGAAATTTTCACTAATAACAACTTAATTTGTTTCTTTGCTGTTGAGTTGGTTTTTAAAGACTTGAAAGGAAAATATATAAATAAGTTCATTTGTTTAATTTAGGGGTCACTAGCTAAAAAGGTTGAAATCCACCAGAGAATTACCCTCATGCCAATCAGCTGTCAGACACCGACTGCTTGCCCTTTAAGGTTCACTGAAATACTGCCGTTTCATCCTACCAGCTTCTGAGAAGTAATTTAGGAATGCCTTTGGTTTTAAATTAGAGTACGGGAAATTAAGCATGATTTGTAGTCCGTTTTTACTCTTACTCCTGCAGTGCAACAACTGCAGAGAGCAACAACATTTTCTGTACTGACGTTCAAGAGCTATTACCTGTCTAAACTAAGGTTTTTGTATTTGCTGCTGGAAAGAAACTAAAAAGCACATTGAGTGTCAAATATGCTATAGGCAAAGGGCTAATTACAAGTAACATTTTACAATTCATTTTCAGATATCCAGTTTTGTGAATATACTCACATTTGTGAAAAGAATAGTTTGAAGAGTAAAATTAACACAGTTTCGTTCCACTCCTCCTTGAACCGTCACCTTATCGTGGTGGAGGAGTTTGAGTGCCCTAATGATCCTAGGAGCTATGTTGTCTGGGGCACTTAGTGCCCCTGGTAGGGTCTCCCATGACAAATTGGTCTTAGGTGAAGGGTGAGACAAAGAACGGTTCGAAGGATCTTTCATGGTGGTGAAAACGAAGAGTCGGAGTACCCGGCCCGGAGGGTTACCGGGGTCCCACCCTGGAGCCAGGCCTGGGGTTGGGGCCCGTGAGCGAGCGCCTGGTGGCCGGGCTTTCGCCCATGGGGCCCGGCCGGGCCCAGCCCGAACCGGATACATGGGCTCGTCCAACTGTGGACCCACCACCCGCAGGAGGAACATGAAGGGTCCGGTGCAATGTGAATCGGGTGGCAGACCAAGGCGGGAGCCTTGGCGGTCCAATCCCCGGACAAGGAAACTAGTTTTTGGGACATGGAACGTCACCTCGCTGGCGGGGAAGGAGCCGGAGCTTGTGGCAGAGGTTGAGCGGTACCGGCTAGATATAGTCGGACTCACCTCGACACATTGCATTGGCTCTGGAACCCGAGACCTGGAGAGGGGTTGGACACTCTACTTTGCTGGAGTTGCTCCGGGTGAGAGGCGGAGGGCTGGGGTTGGCTTTTTGTTAGCCCCGAGACTCTCTGCCTGTGTGTTGGGGTTTACCCCGGGGGACAAGAGGGTAGCTTCCTTGCGCCTTCGGGTCGGGGAACGGGTCCTGACTGTTGTTTGTGCTTATGGGCCAAATATCAGTTCAGAGTACCCACCCTTTTTGGAGTCCCTGGGACGAGTGCTAGATAGTGCTCCATCAGGGGACTCCATTGTCCTGCTGGGGGACTTCAATGCTCACGTGGGCAATGACAGCTTGACCTGGAGGGGTGTGATTGGGAGGAACGGCCCACCTGATCAGAACTCGAGCGGTGTTTTGTTATTGGACTTCTGTGCAAGCCGCAGTTTGGCCATAACGAACACCATGTTCGAACATAAGGATGCCCACCGGTACACTTGGTACCAGGGCAGCCTAGGTCACAGGTCGATGATAGATTTTGTAGTCGTATCATCTGACCTGCGACCGTATGTTTTGGACACCCGAGTGAAGAGAGGGGCGGAGCTGTCAACTGATCACCACCTGGTGGTGAGTTGGATCAGATGGCAAGGGAACATGCCGCGTAGACCTGGCAGACCCAAACGCATAGTGAGGGTCTGCTGGGAACGCCTGGCAGAAGAACCTGTCAAGACGGTCTTCAACTCCCACCTCCGGCAGAGCTTTGACCACGTCCCGAGAGCAGTGGGGGACATTGAGTCCGAGTGGGCCTTGTTCCACTCTGCGATTGTCGAGGCGGCTGTTGCTAGCTGTGGTCGTAAGGTGGCCGGTGCCAGTCGTGGTGGCAACCCCCGTACCCGCTGGTGGACACCAGAGGTTCGGGGAGCCGTCAGGCTGAAGAAGGAGGCCTACAGGGCGTGGCTGGTCTGTGGGTCTCCGGAGGCAGCAGACAGGTACCGGATAGCCAAGCGGGGTGCAGCAGTGGCAGTTGCCGAGGCAAAATCTCGGGCGTGGGAGGAGTTTGGTGAGGCCATGGAGAAAGACTATCGATCGGCTCCAAAGAGGTTCTGGCAAACTGTCCGGCGCCTCAGGAGAGGAAGGCAGCAACTCGCTCACACTGTTTACAGTGGGGATGGGGAGCTGCTGACGTCAACTGAGGCTATAGTCGGACGGTGGAAGGAATACTTTGAGGAGCTCCTCAATCCCACCAATGCGCATTCCGAGGAGGAACCAGAGCTGGGAGGCCTGGGGATGGACTGTCCGATCTCGGGGGCAGAAGTTGCTGAGGTAGTCAAACAACTACACAGCGGCGGAGCCCCGGGGGCGGATGAGGTTCGTCCTGGGTATCTTAAGGCTATGGATGTTGTAGGGCTGTCATGGTTGACACGTCTCTACAACATTGCGTGGTCATCGGGGGCAGTTCCTAGGGAGTGGCAGACCGGGGTGGTGGTCCCCATCTTTAAGAAGGGTGACCTGAGGGTGTGTTCCAACTATAGGGGGATCACACTCCTCAGCCTCCCTGGAAAGGTCTACTCCAAGGTACTGGAGAGGAGGGTCCGATCGATAGTTGAATCTCAGATAGAGGAGGAGCAATGTGGTTTTCGTCCTGGCCGTGGAACTGTGGACCAGCTCTATACCCTTGCAAGGGTGATGGAGGGGGCATGGGAGTTTGCCCAACCAATCCACATGTGCTTTGTGGATTTGGAGAAGGCTTATGACCGTGTCCCCAGGGGCACCCTGTGGGGGACGCTCCAGGAGTATGGGGTGGGTGGCTTTCTGTTAAGGGCCATTCAGTCCCTTTACCAGAGGAGCGTGAGTTTGGTCCGCATAGCCGGTAGTAAGTCGGACCTGTTCCCAGTGAGGGTTGGACTCCGCCAGGGCTGCCCTTTGTCACCGGTTCTGTTCATCACTTTTATGGACAGAATTTCTAGACGCAGCCGTGGTGTGGAGTGTGTCGAGTTTGGTGGCAGGAGAATCTCGTCTCTGCTTTTTGCGGATGATGTGGTCCTCCTAGCTTCATCCAGCTCTGACCTTCAGCTCTTGCTGGGTAGGTTCGCGGCCGAATGTGAAGCGGCTGGGATGAGGATCAGCACCTCCAAATCTGAGACCATGGTTCTCGACCGGAAAAGGGTGGCTTGCCACCTCCGGGTCGGGGGAGAGGTCCTACCTCAAGTGGAGGAGTTTAAGTATCTCGGGGTCTTGTTCACGAGTGAGGGTAGGAGGGATCGGGAGATCGACAGGCGGATTGGTTCGGCGTCTGCAGTGATGCGGACGCTGACCCGATCTGTCGTGGGGAAGAGGGAGCTGAGCCAGAAAGCCAGGCTCTCGATTTACCGGTCGATCTACGTCCCAATCCTCACCTATGGTCATGAGCTTTGGGTAATGACCGAAAGAACGAGATCGCGGATACAAGCGGCCGAAATGAGTTTCCTCCGTAGGGTGGCCGGGCTCAGCCTTAGAGATAGGGTGAGGAGCTCGGACATTCGGGAGGGACTCGGAGTAGAACCGCTGCTCCTCCGGATCGAAAGGAGCCAGTTGAGGTGGTTTGGGCATCTGGTCAGGATGCCTCCTGGACGCCTCCCTGGGGAGGTGTTTCGGGCATGTCCTGCCGGCAGAAGGCCCCCGGGTCGACCCAGGACACGTTGGAGAAGTTACATCTCCAATCTGGTCCGGGAACGCCTTGGGGTCCTGCCGGAGGAGCTGGTGGACAAGGCCGGGGAGAGGACGGCCTGGAGCTCCCTAGTTGGGATGCTGCCCCCGCGACCCGGACCCGGATAAGCGGAGGAAGACGACGAGACAGTTTCGTTCCATTTATCCCAATTATTATAAATGACAAGGCATGGTTGTATATTTACCATTGTAGTCCCATTTAATAATTGGACAATACTGAGCATGTGTATTAAACAACAATCATATTGTTATTTCTTAAGAATTTTACCCAAAGGACCAAAACAAAAATGAGTGCTACACAAAGTATTCAATCAATACTTGTACTACACGATGATAGCAGAAAGTATGTACAAATTTTTAGAACAAACAAACCTCCAAAATACATCTTTGGTAGGTTTTTTAATCATTTTGGAGTTATTTCAATACTACTGTGACCAACAAACAGCTTCATTCTGAAAGGAAACTAACAATTTTGCCTCAAGCAGCGCTGCTACTACTCCTTCTTGGGCTCATTATAGGGCAAAATCTACACAAAAACAGGTTCCTCAGACAATCACAAAGCACACCAGAAGTGGTCCTATAGATGCTGAAGGCTTGTTTTGCCATTTCACATTTTCCTTGGAATCAATTAGACCAGTGCAGTTACACTGCTTCAACAATTTCTACAAAACTTACAAATTATTGATCAACAACATCTTTAAAAAAAAGTTTGTCAGACTTTCACTTAACAGACTTTTTAAAATGATTGTTTACAACACACCTTTTTTCCCTAAGAGCATGGACACAAATTACACTTTTTTTCCCCGAGGCTGGGCTGTGGAGGAAGATCTGGTGCTGGGTTTCCAATGGAACGTCCTCTCATTTCCGATATTCCTGGAAAATCTTCAAAGAGAGTAAACCATCAGATATCCTTATCAAATACCCAAACCGCCTAAGGGGAATCCTTTGGGTTTTTAGAAGCAGAGGGACGTTCCCCTTGAATGATGGAGGTCACCATATCAGTAAGGCTCAGTGGGGCTAAGTACGGGAAAAGCTCTTTTTAGCTTCTCATATCCTTGATTCTATTATTTTGCTCATGATTCGAATCTCAATTAAAAATTAGAACATAGGATGACCAGCATGTTGATAGCTTTGCCTTTTGATTCACCTTCATTTTCAACTGAACCAGAACGTCCTCATTACTGCAGATCAATTTGCCCATCTCTCTCTTCGTCCTATCACTCATGAACAAGACACATGACCTTAGAAATTGTATTCCAAATATAGCTGGATGCTAACTGTATAGAATAATATTCAACAGCTCCCTCAATAATGCCACACAATGATCAGGTTTGAGGATGAAAATGGAGTGACCTACTTGACTTAAGCAGGGAAATAACTTTTTCCTCCTGCCACATTGCTTTCCACTACATTTACTTTAGTTTGGAAATGCTCTTGTTTTCAGGGTTTATTTCTGCATTCACTGCCATTTTGGTTTAGACTTTGGGAAAACTGTTTGGCCGGGGTAAGAAAAGCATGGTTTGACTCAGCGGCTTCCAAAATGTCTTTTATACAAAACTTTTTCGGGTTTATCAGTGACAAGTTAAACTGCCTCTGCACGAGAAATAAATCATGGCCCAGAAACAAATAACCTCTGTAGAATAAAGAACTTTCAACAAAGTGATGAGCATCACAAACAGCACAATGTCCAACTTCATAATGGGGATGTTTTTGTTTTCATACATTTTACGATGAGCCCAGGTTGCATTGGTTATGCATGACAAGCCCTTAAGTCTATTTTGCCAACTGCTGAACAAACCAACATTTCTTTTTCTTTTCCCATGGTTTAGTTTCATCTCACACCTGATTACAGTAAGCTGTGCTGCTAAACAGATAATCTCACTCTGTGCAGAAAATATTGGGGAATCTCCGTCGTTGACCCCGATTTCATGATGGTGCATGTATTGTTTTATAAATATAAAACTCTTATCACAGTTAGGCTGCTCTGGCATCAAACAGCATTGTCATTGTGAGTAGTTAATTTTCTTTGACAAATTAATGTCACGTAGGGAGGCAGCTTCTTGACCCATGACATGCAGAATCACACACGGGACACAGGTAAGTGTGAAAAGGATTTATTTTAAATGAGGAGCTAAAGAGGAGCAACGGGAACTGAAGATGCTGTGTACTGGTAGCAGGATTCCAGGGTGGGGTTCTGAGGAGGGAGACCGTGAGTTTCCAGAGGGATTTATGGAGAGATTGACTTAGATGAAAGCTTACGGTTTTCCGGTAACTGTAGGAGGCACGGCGGGAGCTTGGTCAGGTCCGGAAGAGCTGAAGAGGTCCAGAGAGCAACAAACTGTTTGTCCAGAGGTGAGGTTGGTGCAGATGCTAGTGAGGGCAGGTGAGCGGCTGAGAGCGGGCGGCCAGGGGAATGTATGAAGGTCATTCTGTTTCAAAAAGCACAAACTTGTAGATCTAATGGCTACTAACAGAATAAAAACGGAAAGAAGTTGCCTTGCTTGGACTGATGCAGGATTTAGGAAACACGTCCGCCTCTTTTCTTAACTTGGAAAAAAACTTCCAGACAACAATGGAGTCCGTGTCACGGACGTTTTTCAGAGATCGTCTCTGCTGCGGCTGCCCGGTGGCACTGGAAACTTTACAAAAGTTGCGGTAAGCTATATTTTTAACATTTACGCAACATCGGTGCAGCGCTGAAAGCACCAGACAGAATAATTCTGTGCCCTAACAGTAGTTTATGAAAGTAGTCAGACAAACAAGAGGCACCTGGCTGCCGCTGGGAGAACGCTCCGTGTTCTCACTACTCTGTAAACAATCACAAACAGCGTGTCTTAAAGTTGAAAACAGAAGATTAATTTAAAACAGAAACACTCTGAAACTTTTCTGATTATTTTCTAAACAATTCTGTCGGGGAATTATGTTTCTGAGACGAGTCACTGTCTAAACATCACATGCATTACTATCATTAAGCAGTGAGGTGTGTTGAAGCTGTCAACAGCTAAGGGGCGGATGCTTAACTGTATCAGGGGCAGCGAGGAACGAGGAAATTTTGATCAGGCTGGAGATCACACCAGATTCGCTGCTGCAGGTGTGAATCTGCGGGTCTGCAGCATCCCCTTCTTAACGTGACATCAGGACTTCCCATGTAAGGAAGGTCCGCTCACCTGTTCGTCAGATCATTATTTCCTCGCCATGATCTTTTATCTTCCCATCATCCTCCAGTCATCCAACTGGAATCAGTTAGTGTTCCTGATCATTCTCAGAATATGCCATGCCTTCTCTGGCGTTAAAAGTTAGTACATTTAAGTCATAGATCATATTTGTGCCTGTTCTACTGTCATTTTGAAGGATTATTATTTATGTTTTTATTACATTATGAGTAGAAATGCTAATAAAAACTCCCAATTATACAAACAAGTGAAACTGGAAAAATTAGAATCTGGTGCAAAGTCAAATTTATTTCAGTCATTCAACTAGACAGAGAGACTATTTAAAGGCTCAGAAACCCTTTGCAGGTGATTTCTATTTGTAATTATAAATTTTAGTTGATTTGGGTTTTGTTTCATATCACACAGTGACATTTGAATAATTAAAATGCATTTTTATTAAAATCTTTAGTTTACAGTAATAACCATGTCTAATGTTTAATTCTCTCTCATAATTTTATTTAAAAGTTTTACTTTGAGAGCACATTTTCCTGAACGATTAAAACGCGATTAATTTAGATTAATTAATTACAAAGCCTGTAATTAATTAGATTAATTTTTTTAATCAAGTCCCAGCCATAGTAAAAATATTTTAACTTTCAGGCATTCTAACTATTAATGGATGCTTAGTTTTTTCTGTTATATTTTTGACATTTTATGTTTTTCCATAGCGCAACTGAAAATAACAGCCAAGTTTTTCTTTATACAGCACATTTATATGACCACGCCCACTGCCCCAAAGTCCTACACAGATAGTAGTAAAATTAAACATTCCTGAAGAAAAAATAATAATAAAACCACAATAAAATCAATACATTCCAAAAGACTAAAAATCATAAAAACAGAACTACTGAGCTGATCTTACTCACAATCCTAAGACACGACTCGAAAACAACCCCCAAATTCCTAGCTGTTAAATGGCCTTGCAGTACAGTAAATTACTCAAGCACAATGATTTCTGATTTATGTTTACTCAGTTTAAAAACATTTCTGTCTAACCACGTCTGCACATTTGGAAAATAGTTTACCAAGTTCTGGGTGAGTTTACGACTCACTGTTAGTGGCACTGAAACATAAATTTGAAGCTTGTCAATAATATATCTTTGAAAAATAGATCCTGAAGGCAGCATGTAAAATGAAAAAAAATGGTCCCAAAATCAAACTCAGATGAACTCTACAGTTCAGGGAGGACACAGAGGGAGAAACATTCCCAGGATGCACAGATATGGCTCTTCCTGAGATGAGCCTGAAACCATTTGAGGGGCACGCAGTCAAAATATGATTATTCAAATACAGAAAAACTTTATAGCTGTAGATTTTTTTTTCTATGCACTGTCAAGTCTGTGGCTCTAAGCATGAGCCTCGTGCAGTTCATCAAGTTTCAAGTGCCCTTACTCCCCATATCCGGGCTTTCTCACAATGAAAAACAACTTCATAACTGATGATGTTGCAGCATAAAGGAAAAAGATCGGCACAGCACATGAGGACAAGGTGCCACGGCAATAGGGAACGACATTTGTTTCAGATCAGTCAGTAAAAAAGTGAGAAATTGCTGGAATTGCAAGGATGACTTGATGTTGATTGTGCTTAAATATTAATAAATGCCTCATTTGAATTTTTATCATCTACTTTTGGATATAGAGATCTGATCTTTGGCCCACTGACACTTGTATTAATTATTTTTATTCTAGTCAGAACACCCTTGATCTAACATATAATTAAACATTTTTTTGATGTTATAGATATCTTGTGAGACTTCCCTGTTCTTTTGTATGCAAATGTGAAATGCCTGAGGTGGGTAGTGAAGTAGCAAAGGCCCTCTAGAGTACAGTACAGAGAATCATCAGTGACAGCCATAATACTGATAAAGTTCGACATAGCATGAAAAAAAATGAGCTGGGATGGGTAGTGAAAGCAGCTTCCAGAGAAGTAAGGCACTGCAAACTTCTTGGGGAAAATCAATTAGGTCTCTATGGTGTATATACAGTACACATGCTGCTGAGCTACAGCCTGTCTACAGAGGTCAGCACACATCAGTTGTTTCATAGTGACTCAGATAAATTAGGCTATTTCCTGATTCATTCACAGTGGCTGTGTTCTAAAGAGGAGATAAAGAGATCTACACCTCTGCATACAGTCTCCTTTCTCTGGTAATGGCTTTAGCATTCAGCTCAACAGTTTCAGTCACTCTCATTCAGTCAGACAGGTGAGAATGACAGCCAGCCAGCTGAGTGACGGGTAGATGGAAACGGTGGGAGGATAAAGTTCTTTACAGCGATTTAAATTCTGTTAAAGTGTTGAGAGTATATCAAGTCGCGCTGCAACTTAAATCCATGTCTTGATGTAATTTCCCCCCGATATCAGGTAAATTAAAATATATCTGGTGATTTTAAGCATAAAATATGCTGCAAAGCATCTAACTTGTATCCTCAGAGCGTTTTCTGGACACCAGCAGTTAGGCCACGGCTGTCCCAGACAGATGTGTCCTGGCTAACCAATAATTGGACCTTGACTTGGTTTATTTTTCTTTTGGTGTTTATTTTTGTTAACATTCAGTTAAATGAGAAACTATTTTCTTTACTTTTTAATTAAAAGGTTCAGAGCTACGTCTAGAAATGTGTGACAAATGAAGCAAAGTAAGTTTAATAAACCCCTTCACAATGCACAGTGGAGATAAACAGAGTCTTTTTCTGTCTTAATCGACAGGTTGCTGGTGGCTAAAAGGCCTAAAATGCAGGAAAAGAAATTTTTAGGACAACACATCGACTATTTTTTAGGTTCTTGCACCTTTGCAATACAGAACACAAACGTTTTTCAAGCATTTCCAAGGTGATATATCCAGCACCTTCCACTGGTGAGGGTTCCAACATACATGAATGACATCGGTATGCTCAATTATTATATCACTTTCTTTTATGAGTAGACATGTGTATTTTGTTGAAACCAATTTCTGTTCGGTTTTGGTTTCAATTGGTGAAACAGAACATTTGACTATTTACCACAGTAAAATCTTGTAGTCTACGAAATCTTTTTCACACATGTGCAGCATGATGTGCAAGCTCATTTCTGCTTTAGTCATGACCCAAAATATGACATGTTTTTGACTCAAAATGGCTCATGTTTACATATATATATATATATATATATATATATATATATATATATATATATATATATATATATGTAACCCAACCCGTGCAGGGGCCTCCCTACACCCCGGACTCTGCATTGTGTAATTTTGTGTTGGATTGGGGTGCACAATAGAGAGACCAGTCGGACACAGGCGTTCAATTTGTGGCTCGGACCGCGCCGTCTTTTTCTTTATTTAGATGATGGGGCAAACACCACTCCGACTCCGCTGCTGGCCTTTACAAATCACAGTAAACACTGAACCCAAAATGGCACCCGCGCGAACGATAAAACTGAACTACGGTGTCCTGCAGAGGACAAATGGTCAAAATTGCTAAAATCTACAATATATATCCAGCTCAACAGTGACACCTTGTGACTTATTCCAGTCACTACCTTACATCCGCCCCTCCTTTAAGTGATGGCGTCCCGGTCATCAAACAAAACAAAACAGAACAGTCTCAAAATGTATATAAGAATAGCGGTGGTGGAAGATGCGCAGTATAATGCAACAATGTCTATGTGTGTATCCTATTAGTATGGGTACACTGGCTGTATTATCCTACATGTTTCTTGCAGCCCTCTTTGCTTTTGCCCTCTGCCACAGCTTCCATCCCCTTTCTATCTTCTTCTGATCCTCCCCTGGTTCAATAACTCTTGACCCATAAGTCAGTCTCTTTGGGGGATGCTGACTCCTCGGCAAGTTCCTCCTTGGTTCACTTGGTCTGGGAGATGAGGGGGTGCCCCTGGCAGTTTCATTCCCCCTCCCCTCTTCACTCCCTTGTCCTGCCCCTGTGTCCCTTTCCTCTGGTCCTGTGGGGGCAAGAGATGTATTTGATGCTTCAGGTGAAACTCCCTCCACACCCCCTTCCAGGCTATCTGCCTCCCCGTCCTTGATTGTGTCCGACTCTTCCTCCTGTCTGATTTTTTCACCAGCCTGCTCTCCACTGTCCTCTATGTCCTCAACCTCTCCTCCATGAACCTCCTCCACGTCAAGCTCCATTTCCTCCCTTGCCTCCTCTCCCACCTGCTCCACAGGAAGAAACATACACTGTGTGAGTAGGTTGCGGTGGACCACTCTCTCTGTATCACCATTCTCCGATCGCACCACATACACCGGCATGTCTGGCTGTTTCTTCACCACAATGTATGGACTTGACTCCCACTTGTCTCCTAGTTTGCTTCGCCCCTCCACATGACACACTTTAACCAGGACTCTGTCACCCGGACTGAAGCTGTGACTGGTTGCATGTCGGTCATAGTATCTTTTCTGATGGCCCTTAGCCTGGCGAGAGGCCTGATTAGCCTGTGCATAAGCCCGTGACAAGCAGTCATGCAGGGTCTGGACATACTCGCTATATCCCCCCGACCCATTAGTGGTTTATAGTCCAAACACCAAATCGACAGGGAGCCGTGGGTGCCTGCCAAACATCAAGTAGTATGGTGTGCACCCTGTCGAATCATGGCGGGTGCAGTTGTAGGCGTGTGTCATTGCATCCACATATTCGTGCCACCGGTGCTTCAGGTGAGGTTCTAGTGTCCCCAGCATGTTCATGAGGGTGCGGTTAAACCATTCGGTTGTACCATTGCCCTGTGGGTGATAAGGCGTAGTGCGGGTCTTAGTGATGCCGGTGCATTTACAAAGCTCCTTTACCACAGCACTTTCAAAATTGCGCCCTTGGTCTGCGTGCAATTTTGCTGGGAAGCCAAACCGACAGAAAAAGTTTCTATACAGCACCTTAGCCACTGTGCTGGCTCTTTGGTCTTTAGTGGGGTATGCTTGCGCATAGAGTGAGAAGTGGTCAGTGACCACGAGGACATTTTCGATACCACCTTTTGATTTCTCCAGAGTCAAAAAATCCACACAAACTAGCTCCAAGGGGGCACTGCTGTGGATACTGACCAGGGGGGCCCTGACTCCCGCGGTTGGAGTTTTTCTAAGGCAGCACCTCTCACATTGCTCGCACCAAGCCTTGATTTCCTGAAACATCCGTGGCCAAAAAAATCTCTCCCTTATCATGTGCAATGTCCTCTCAAAACCAAGATGGCCTGAGTCATCGTGGAGTGCAGTCTTGACTGACATACGCAAATCCTCTGGTAGCACCAAATGCTCAACTACTCCCCTTTGGCTGTCTTGGACGCAGCGGTACAGGATGCCATCCCTTACCACTAACCTTCTCCACTCCTTTAAGAGAAGGCGTACATGTGCTTCACCACTCCTTCGCTCACTGCGGCGTGGTCTCTGGTTCATACTCTTATAGTGCAAGACAGGGCCAATAACAAGGTCTTTTTTCTGCCCGGCACAAATCTCCTGTTTGGTCATGGTGGGCAGGGATTCCATCCCCACATCCCTGTAAGGCTCAGTGGATGTAGGGGGCCCGAGTTCCAGTTCCTCCCCTGTATGCGTGCCATTGCCAGAGGGGCTTTGAGTCTCCTGGGTAGCCTGTGTCACACCCTGCCCCTGTTCGTCGACAGCCACCCACTGAGGGAATGTCTGCAGGATGTGCATGACCTCCTGGTTAGACATGCGAGAGAGGGCGTCAGCGTTTGTGTTGCTCTGTCCCCTCCGATACCGGACATCAAAATCGAAAGAAGCCAGCCTCGACACCCACCGCTGGCCTGTGGCATCCAGCTTCGCTGAGGACATAACATACTTGAGAGGGTTATTGTCTGTCTGTACAGAGAACCTACGCCCATAGAGGTGGTCGTAGAATTTATCTGTGACCGCCCATTTGAGAGCAAGAAACTCGATTTTGTGTGCAGGATACCTTGTCTCTGCTGGGCTCAAACCTCTGCTGGCAAAGGCTATGACCCTCTCAACTCCCCCTTGGATCTGCGCTAGAACGGCGCCCAGACCCTCCCCTGAGACATCCGTCTGCAGAACAAAAGGCAAGCTATAGTCAGGATATCCTAGCACTGGAGCGCTTGTCAGTCTTTCTTTTAGGGTCTGAAATGCCTTCTCACATTCATCTGTCCACATTCATCTGTTCTTTCCCCCTCTCTTTTTCTTTCTGGGGTCACCCGCGGTTAGGCGGTACAGGGGAGCAGCTAGGGTAGAGTACCCACTTACATACCGCCTATAGTATCCAGCAAACCCCAGAAATTGCAACACTTCTTTGCGATTTGTGGGCCTCACCCAGTTTTTCACCTTGTTGATCTTCTCTGGGTCTGTCCGGATCCCCTCAGCAGACACCAAGTGGCCCAGATACTGAACCTCCTTTCTCACTAGCTGGCATTTAGAAGGCTTTAACTTCAGGCCATGCTCCCGAAGCCGATCGAACACCAGCTGCAGTCTTTCCAGATGCTCATCAAAGGTTTTGGAGAATATGATGAGGTCATCAAGATAGATTAGGAGGTGGGTGAAGTTCAGATCGCCAAAGCAGCAGGTCATGAGTCTCTGGAAGGTGGAGGGAGCATTCTGCAGTCCAAAAGGCATACGATTTGCTTCAAACAGCCCCATGGGGGTGCTGAATGCTGTCTTGTGTTTGTCATGCTCTGCCACCTCCACCTGCCAATAACCAGAAGTGATGTCAAGGGTGGAGAAGTATCTTGCCTGGCCTAGAGCCTCCAGGGCTTCCTCTATTCTGGGGAGAGGAAAAGCATCTCTCGTGCTACAGGAGTTCAGTTTCCTGTAGTCAATACACAGCCTTAGTGATCCATCTTTCTTGGTTACGATCACAACAGGTGAAGCGTATGGGCTTTTGCTGTGCCTGATAACTCCTGCTGCCTCCATTTCTGTCAGCAACCTTCTCACATCCTGCCACTGTGATGGGGGGATCTTACGGTAAGGCAGTCGGAATGGCTTAGAGTCAGCCAGAGGGATTTCATGTTGCACAGTCTTTGTATGGCCGTAATCCATGGGGTGTTGTGAGAACACACCCACGTTCCTTTCCACAAGCTCTTTAAGAAGGGAGCGCTGGTGCTCGTTCTCGACGTCTGCTCCACTTAAATCCACTTCTTGGCTTGCCACCACATGGCCCATACCCAGACATGCTTCTCCACCTCCGCTAATATGATGACCGCCCTGCATCCTGTCTGAAAAGTCCACAATACTTCCCACCAGTGATGCCTTGGCCAGATGTGTGTGAGGCTTGATAGTGATAGCATGCTCGGAGAGGTTCATCACCCTTACTGGGGCACATCCTTTCTTTACATCAGCCAGAACTCTGGCGACCAGGATGTCTTGGCTGAGCCGCACGGAGGGGTGGCCCTCAATTAGGGCTGTATATGTCTTTCTTTGTGGTCCAGCTTTTATTTTGCACCTTAAATCCATCTCTTTCCCTGCTTGAATTTGTACCTTACGGCCAGTGTAAACGACGGGGCCCACTGTGTCATCCACATCACACTGTTCAGTGTTCCCAATCTCTAGCAGGGAGGTGTACCACTCCGGATGAGTCTCCTTGACCTGGAGAAGGAACTGCTGGCCGTAGGTGGCCTGGAGGTGGCTTCTGGAGGCACGGAGGACATTAGTTCCCACAAGCAGAGGAACCGAGGAGCGGTACTCTGTGTTAGGGACAACAAAAGCCGGCACACCCTTAAACTCTCTCCCCAACAATTTTAGGTTAATGCGTAGCACACCATGGTAGGTGACACTCTGGCCCCCTGCACCTTCTATGGGTATCTTAGAGGGCTCTAGTTTTTGTTTATGGAGGGTGGGGTGGCTGCGCCAGTACTGATGCGTAATACTGGTTATCTGGGAGCCAGAGTCGATGAGTGCCCTGCACTTCATCCCATTGACTTCCACCTCCCCCTCATTCCTGGGACCAACTAGGGGAGTGCCTTCTCCTCCGTCACCTTTGTTCACCTGCAGTGTGAGGACTTGCTGCTCGCCCATGGTTGCCCCAGCGACCATGGGCTTTATCTGTTTAAAGGCTGAGCTGAGTAAGTGTTTCCCTCCATGGGAGTCACCGGTTGAGGATCATGTGGCCATGTCTGGTCAGGCCCTGGGAGCACTGCTCTGCAAACCCGTGCTATATGTCCTTGCTTCCCACACCGGTAGCATGTGACCACCGATGTTGGTGTTGTAGCCCCAGGAGGTGGTCGGACTCTCAGTCGAGTGGCAGAGGATGGAGCATTAATTCTTGATTCAAGGTGGGTCAACTTGGCCATCTGCTCCTCCTGGCTCAATGTTAATTTCTTGACCATCTCCGCTAGCTCAGACCACTCTGAGGAATGTTTGGCCTTCTCTGCCTTCCCATTCACACTACACTCCGATGCCACTTGTACCTGAGCATAAGTCTTCTTTGACCTGTTTTGAGGCTGGAATCTCTTAGTTTCTTTTGCTAAATTTCGAAGCTCAGTCTGCAGCTCACGGAAACTCAAAAGCCGGGGCTTCATCGGCGAGATTCTCGCATATACATCCTCATCATTAATCCCCCGTATGAACTGTCGGGTGAGTTTACTGTCACGGTCAGGGAAAGGCTTGCCTCCTCTTTGGTTTTCCTCCACGGCTTGCAGCGTTGCTTCCAGTGCTACAGCATATGAACAGGCAGACTCCCCTGACCTCTGAACACGCTCATAGAAGTCAGCTAGCAGATCTGAGGAGCTCTGTGTGTCGCCGTACTCTGCTCTCAGATCTTCGAATGCCCTTTCGGGTGTTAGGTCATGGAGAGGTAGATTCAAAACCAGCTTTCGGGCTTCACCAGTTAGGTGACGCACCACCGTGGAAAAGCGGAGGTGGACGGGAAGCTCTATTGCCTCAAGAAGATACTGCATGTCACGAATCCAGTCCTCTACGAGCACTTTACTGTCAGCACTGCCGGTGAAGACTTGGACATTTTCACTTGGTGAGTCTGTATAAAACCACCGTAGGCAGCTAGTGGGGAGTAAACGTTGGCTGCAGCCCTGCCAGGAGTACTTAAAGAAGTATGTACCTGCTGGGGGAATATGCCAGGGTGTCCACTAACTTGGGGGTCTGAAGCGGTGGGTAGTACGTGCATTGAGGCATGGGTGCCGGGTGGAGCTATAAAACCTCCCTGGGTCATGTTCACGATAGGGGGCATGACAGTGTCGGGGCTTACAGCGGGTGAGGGGAGGGGAGCTTGAGTGTCGTGTGTGGGGCACACAGGGGGTCCGCCCATGATTTGAACTTTCAAGGGTCAGCTTGGCTGCAGAGGGATTGTTCATTAAGCCCACTCCCTGCAGTGTTAGGGGGCTTGGCATGGTGGCTTGGGGGGCAGGTGTGGAATACAGATAGCTGGTGTATGCTTGGGAGCTGAAAGGGACAGTCATCATTGGGTAGTTGGGATATGAGGCAACATGGGGAGCCGGTGTAGCAGTGGGACCATGGCCACTGTCCTGAGGGGAAAACACAGGGGGCATGGTTATCTGTACATCTGGCTGCAACACCGGAGGGGCTGTAGTTATGGGGCTGTGGTTGGACTGGCTTGTCTGATTGGTTGGCACTGACCGTGGGCGAATTTCAGATGGGTGTGGGGGCACCTGCATTTGGCCTCCATAGCCGGGCAGTGGTGGCGCACGAGCCGGAGCCACACCACGATCAGTCTGAGGTGAAAGCATGGGTGGTGGTGGGGTCTGTTGTGTGGTCGGCCCAGAGTCGGTGAGGCCCCTGATTGGGGTGTGGTGCTGTAACCGCTGGCCAGTGAAACTAGGGAACTGGGTGACCAGCTTCGACTTCCCTGATGACTGTTGGTCCACTGTACTGGTGCTAGCTGTTGCCCCTTCGTTCAAAAAGTGATGCTGATCCCTCTTTGGAGTGTCTGCATAGTCCCTCATCATTTTTACTGTCCTGTATCTCTAATTTAGCTGCACAGGAAATTAAGTGTGGGTTACTTGTAATAGGCTTCACTGGGAATAAGTACAATATATTTCTAGTAAAATAGAACACAACACAGATGTATGACAACTATCATCTCATAACGCAAAACAAAAAAGAATTCACACAGAAAAACAGCGTCAAACTCAGAATGCAGTTAAACAACTATATTCAGCCCCGAGGTTGTGAATGACACAAATCAGCAGCAAGTGCTTAACCATATTCAATGATTGTCATTATAGACAGGGAACATCATTTAACATCCTTGCTTCAATTCAAGTCTCTGAGTTTTTTTTTTCTACGACAGAAAACCCTCAAATAAAACCGCCCCAAGATTTCACTTTCAAAGGAGGTGAAAGTCCCAGTAATACAGCTGCACAGGCAGTTATAACTTAGTTCAGTACCCCATCAGGTGGCAACACCTCTTACTGTAGCGACGTAGCTGGGGGGTGACGGCCTTGGTTTCTCTTCGGTCTCGAGGGGCCACAAATCCGGGTCACGGCACCAAAGATGTAACCCAACCCGTGCAGGGGCCTCCCTACACCCCGGACTCTGCGTTGTGTAATTTTGTGTTGGATTGGGGTGCACAATAGAGAGACCAGTCGGACACAGGCGTTCAATTTGTGGCTCGGACCACGCCGTCTTTTTCTTTATTTAGTTGATGGGGCAAACACCACTCCAACTCCGCTGCTGGCCTTTACAAATCACAGTAAACACTGAACCCAAAATGGCGCCCGCGCGAACGATAAAACTGAACTACGGTGTCCTGCAGAGGACAAATGGTCAAAATTGCTAAAATCTACAATATATATCCAGCTCAACAGTGACACCTTGTGACTTATTCCAGTCACTACCTTACATACATATATATATATATATATATATATATATATATATATATATATATATATATATATTCAACATTAAGCTGTTTAAACCTGAAATATATGAAGTTGTGCAGGAACACATCAGGTCAGGTCTGGTTTATTTATAAAGCACTTCTAAAACATCATGGTAGCTGATCAAAGTGCTGCACAAAGCAGTCAATATGCATAAAGGAAGACCAGATAAAATACAAAACAAGAGATAAAATTCCAACTGTAAAAGGCAGTTAAACACCTAAAGAACAGTATTGGTAAAGTACTAGGAGACATTAAAAAATACACAGTAAAAGAATAAACTCAAACTAGATGTCCAACTAAGATGCTTAGGTTAGCAAACTAACAACTTCCAAAAGCAAGAATTAAAAATGTGTCTTAAAGGGGATATGATGCAAATTTATCATATTTTTTAAATAATTTTCTTGTGCCAGTATGTGCTAAAATGACCCTTTACAGGGTTAATGAAAGGTCACCCAGCCCCATCACCCTTTTGCAACTTCACAGCTGCTGGTCCGGTCTGTTGGACTTGGAAAAAAATGTGCTAACATACCTGGCTCTGAAGTCTGATTCCTGTATATTTTAGATGGTGAACACAGCTGATTTGTTTAATTTAGTGATGAATCACTCCTGTAGACACTAAGGAAGGCTGGGAGATGTTTCCACTGTTATATTGATTTTGGTTTCGAATCTACAAACGGAGACTAGGGGGTGTTAAATCAAGCCAAAAGTGCCTAGTCTCCCTTTAAGGTGGGACTTAAAAAGTTGAAGTGACTTGGACTGTCTCATCACTAGGGGAACAAATGGCAGCATCATAATGTTACATGCACTTCTTGCAGAAATATCAAGTCTGCAGGAATAACCATGTATTGCAAAGCATTCTGTGGTGTGGAAGTTTATGAAATAACATTTAAGTGCACTGCTGTGATTTTGTTGAGCAAAATCGGCAGTCTGCTACTCTGGAGGAGTCTCTGCAGGCTGCAACGAACCCATCTGACCCACCGGTAAAAGAGACGTCAGTAAGGAGCAGATATGGTACTGGTGGACTGCATCGTTGGCCAGATCCTGGTGGACACAACACCCATCCCAAGACCTGAAATTGGGGTCGGTCTCCATAAGCTTCCATCCAACCACCCAGGAAACAATTTGGTACGCTGCAGAGGACATCAGGAGCAGCACCACATTGCCAGCACTGACAACCAGCATCCAGGGGACACAGCGCCCATCCCGTGCCCAGGTGGTTGGATCCGTGTGGGTGGGAGTCCCTTCAACCAACGGAAGAGAGAATGGATGTGTTGAAATCTCAACAACTGGGCATGAGCTGGTTGAGCTTCCAGCAAAGAATCTTCCACACACCAAATGCTCACCTGCTTAGTCCATTTGGTCAGATCTTCTGTCATGTAATGGTGTTGTGAAACAAAACCCAAATAAAAGACACATAAAACTAAAGATTTATTAGTTTCTTTCTGGAGTATTTATCTTATCCGATGGCAATATCTAGTGGCTGACAAGTATATCACACTCCTTCCATTTTTTTTTGTAAGATGGCGACTTCACGTCTCTGTTTATAAATGTGCTTCTGTAGCAGACAAACAGCTAAAATACGTTGTTTTACAAGTATTACTCTCATGTCATGTTATGTTCTCATATATTTATATTTTAGAGACTTACTTGTCAGTGAAAAGTTCATAAGCTCTGCATCAGCCAGGCTTAAAGGTGGAATATGGAACATTTTAGTTAAAAAGCTATAATTAAAAAAAAAACAGCGCGTTTTGAGGTGTGCAGAGTGAACGCACAGTTTGTCCTTCAAAAGCTATATTTAACAAAATAAATTATCAAATTTTAATTTTGTCAGGCACGACACTGGGTTTATGTTTACATCTACCAGCCACTAGAGGGCAACGTTGTGCTAAAAAGGCCACTTGGCAAGGCGAAGCTGGGGCTGTATAAAATGGCAAACTTGACATGCCAAGCAGCTGCTTCTGAGCCCAGAAGATGTTCTAATAGTAAATGTTGTTGTAAAATAAACAGTAGTAATTAGTCCTCACCCTGTACGATTTGTCACTGGACATGGTGCTGGCTGGTTACTTAACGTGTCAGCAGTGAACCAACTGGCTGGAAAATGTTTTCTGTTGTTGCAGCAACCACTTCTAAACAATAGATTTTGCCAGAGTGTCTGTGTTCCATATTCAATCTTTAAATAGACAGACATCAGGGACAGGTGGGAGGAACAAGTCAGGAACAAGTAATGTCATTTAGTCAAGCAGGAGGCACAGCTTCTGATAGTTCGTTTGTTTTGTTAAAAATACTATTTTCTTGCTGATTAGGTTTTACTACAAAAAACTGCATATCTCATTTCAGATAGACGCAAAGGAGAACGTTGGGCCAAAGGTGCGCCAGAGCATCTGATCCTATTGAAGCAGCCTGATACGTTGAGGAAAACAACAGGGGACAGTGTGTGTTTACGCTTGACTCAAACAGATCCACTACTGCCCTGCCGAACCTCAGCTAAATCTGCAACACATTCTCACTCCCAGCGCGTCAAAAACAAACACTTGGTCAGCCACCCTCCAGTCAGAACCTTGACGCCAAAAGTGCCCTTTTTCGTTACTTATGTGCGAAAAGGGGGGTTTCCCTTATTTGACTGCAGATCCCAATGCAGCGTAAAACTGACGCATAGCATAGCATAGCATAGCATAGTTTATTTATATAGCACATTTAAAATGCAGCATGGGAGCTGCCCAAAGTGCTGCACAGGCTAAAATAAAACACACCCATTACAAGGAGCTAAAACTAAGGATAAAATCTCAATTAAAAGCAGAGAAAACATGAATAATAAGAACACATTAAAACAATGACACAATAAAACACTAAAACGAGTCACTGTCTAAAAGCCAAAGTGTAAAAGTGGGTCTTTAAACGAGATTTAAAAACCGCCAGAGATGGAGCCTGCCGAACTCCAATGGGCAATGAGTTCCATAGCTTTGGGGCAGCATGGACAAATGCTCGTTCACCCCGCGATTTGAGCCTCATCCGCGGCGTGTGCAGCAGCAATAGGTCAGCCGACCTCAACGAGCGGGTGGGCACATATGGAGTGAGAAGGGCAGAGAGGTAGGAAGGTGCCAGGTCACTGAGCGCTTTAAAAACAAAAGTCAGTAACTTAAACTGCACTCTGAAAATGACAGGGAGCCAGTGAAGATGTGCCAGGACAGGTGTAATGTGGCTACGTCGGTGTGTACCCGTCAAGAACCTGGCAGCAGCATTCTGAACAACCTGCAGCCGATGGGATATCTGCCGCCAGGGCACCAAACAAGCTCATCGTACCTCACCTTAACCTTATCCTCTTATTTAACCTTCCCCTCACCCCTATCCTAACCTTAACCATCTTGCTAGCGAACACGTTAAGATGTGTCGATCGCTCTAAAAGCCGGCTCTATGAAGTGAACGGCGGGAGCCGCCTCGTCATTGGTCGAGTTTGGACCGATCCAACGTGAGGGGGAGGATTCAACTACCATGGTGGAGGTTAAAAGTAGAGGGTATGTGTAACCTCCCCCTCGCCAGATGGTATGTTCTAACGTTCCCCTTGGGTGACAAATACGAAAATTGACAGTCAGACTGACTGTCAGAGTCAGAATGCATGGGAAACAAATGCTTGATCACAGTGAGAGTAACGTTTTAGGTAGCAAGAGGGTTAAGGTTAGGAAGAGGGTGAGGGGAAGGTTATAAATAGTGAAATGTTAAGGTTTAGGTGCGGTTAAATGAGCTGGTTCGGTGCCGCATCAGCGGATATCTAATCACGTCAGTTTTACGCTGCATTGGGATCTGCAGTTACAAAAGGGAAAAACCCCTTTTCGCACATAAGTAACGAAAAAGGGCACTTTTGGCATCTGGGGTCTGACGTGGATGGTGGCTGACCAAGCGTTTGATTCCGACGCTTAGGGTGTGAGAATGTGTTGAAATCTGGGACACCACCTCGGGGTGGAGCCTCCATTCCTTTGACATAGGTGTGCCCCTGAAGAGCAAGTCTGCCCCGTGGTTGAGGCAACTGGGAACATAAACTTCTCTGAGAGACAGGAAATTCAGATTGCACCAGTGCAGCAATGTGTGGGTCAGATTCACAGCAGCTTCCACACATTTCGAAAAGGTGTGGGGAGCTAGAGCTAACCCAAAAAGCAGAACCATGTACAGAGGAAAACATGGGCAGTCTGACCAGGAACTGCAATCGATAACCCACGGCAGCAATACGCTAAACCCAGGGGGACACTGCACATGCTCGCCAGAAGTGAAGTTTCACCACAAGGCAACCACTCAGCGCCCTGGTGGGGGAACTGCTGCCCTCTAGCTGAACAGGTTTTCTGAGCATCATGTCTGCCACCAGAGGAAAGTTGCAGTTCTCCAGCAGAGCGGAGAACATTGCATCCAGACATTTTCGGTATGAAACTGCTGACAAACGCTCATTAAAGTTTAGTATTGTCAAGAATCAATATTTTATTAACTGATTTAATTGTCTGGTACATGCCAGTAATCTATGTTAGCACACAACTTTAAGCTAGCTAGCATCGTTCACTCACCGAGACACCTGGACTCTCCACAGAACTTCCTGATGCCACAGCTAAATCTTTCTTTTGTCCATCGTTGCTCCCTCTGGCTTGTCTCTGCTCTCTGGAGCAAGCAACAGGCTTACAACTGGTTGTGGTCCAACATAAGTGTAATTATAAACATTGAAAGTTTCCTGTGTGCCACAGCCAACTAAAATCCATATTTTTCTCTGGATCAAGCTGACAGGACTCCCTTTGCCTGCGTCACGTCTGGTTTTGCAGAAAAAACATATTGTCACACAAAAAGGATTCCCAAAGCCCAAATAATTTAATTATGTGAACATTTTATTTAGAACGAGTTCCTATTATATTTTCCTAAATATTCAAAGAAGTCTCTAACCTGTAACGTTGGTTACGTATTGTAACCCCAGATTCTATGAGTCTAGTCGCAGCCCTTAAGCGAGCTGCTATTGGAAGGGTGATCTCAGCATCAGCCAATCATGAAGAGCTTAAATGTACGCCCACCACGTGGGCACCCCTTGTGGGTTATATAAGTGGAGCGACTCCACTGCTCGCCTCCGATGGCTCTTAGTCCTAACAGAACCAGTGTGGCCAAGTAGCTTAAGGGCTGCGACTAGACTCATAGAATCTGGGGTTACAATACGTAACCAACGTTCTATTTCGTCTAGTCTTAGCCCTTAAGCTAGCTGCTATTGGAATAATGCACAGCTGGATGGGTTTACGTCACACTGGTTAGCTCAACCAATGGACACACCCAACATGTCTCCTTTTAGTGGGGGTAGCTCAGCCTCAGCCCAGGGCTTAAAAGGCTGAGGCAGCCAGAGAGAAGAGTGGGGCCACCACTAAAAAATATCATCCACAAGAGGATGAAATTCATTCAAGCAGGGCTGATGAGGTGCCATAATGCGTTCACTCAGCCTGCTGACCCTTACGAAAAAGAAGTATACTTTAAGTATATAATTTCAAGTATACTTAAGTGTACAGAAGTTTATTTGCATACTTGTTCTTAAAGTTTACTTAGAAGTATACTCCTTGGGACTAAATTGGGCCACTAAAAGTATACTTGAAGTATACTTCAAAGTAATAATTTAAGTTTATTTGTAGTGTACTTCTGATATAATTGAGTATACTTTTCTCTTTGAAAGTATACTTAAAGTAACCTCACAAGTGTACTTGGGAGTGTACTTCAGATATAATTGAGTATACTTTTCTCCTTGAAAGTATACTTATACGTTTACTTGTAGTGTACTTCTGATATAATTGAGTATACTTTTCTCCTTGGAAGTGTACTTAAAAGTAACAATATAAGTTTACTTGTAGTGTACTCCTTATATAGTTGAGTATACTTTCCTCCTTGAAAGTATACTTATAAGTTTACTTGTAGCGTACTTCTGATATAATTGAGTGTACTTTTCTCTTTGAAAGTATACTTAAAGTAACCTCACAAGTGTACTTGAGTGTACTTCAGATATAATTGAGTATACTTTTCTCCTTGAAAGTATACTTATAAGTTTACTTGTAGTGTACTTCTGATATAATTGAGTATACTTTTCTCCTTGGAAGTATACTTAAAAGTTTACTTGTAGTGTACTTCTGATATAATCGAGTATACTTTTCTCCTTGGAAGTATACTTAAAAGTAACAATATAAGTTTACTTGTAGTGTACTCCTGATATAGTTGAGTATACTTTTCTCATTGAAAGTATACTTAAAAGTAACAGTATAAGTTTACTTCTAATAAAATTGAGTAAACTTTTGCCCTTGAAAGTATACTTAAAAATAAACTTTAAGTAACATTATAAGTTTACTTGTAGTGTACTTCTGAAATAATTGAGTATACTTTTCTCTTTGAATGTATACTTAAAATTATACTTTAAGTAATAATATATGTTTACTTGTAGTGTACTTCTTATATAATTGAGTATACTTACAGTTTTGAAAGTATACTTTACAGTAAACTTGACGTAATATTCTTTTAGTACATTTAAGTATCTCTATTTTTTCTATAAACACATACTGCAAGTAACATTTAACATCTGCTATTTGCTTACTACCAATACATTTACTTTCCACTATTTACTGATACTTCGTCTTTATGCAGAGAAAAAAAGTAAAATAAAATAGCTAAGTCATTTTGTTTAAATTTATTAAACAGAGAGAATTAGAACAGAACAAAAACAGACCTGTTTACCAGGATTAATCAAAGATGAGAACGCAAACTGTTCTGAACATGACGCGTTAATTCTGTCCATTTTGAAAGACTTTTTTTAAATGCCTTTAAAAAAATCAGTCCATTTTATGGATCCACTTGCTTGGTTGTTGATGCCTTTTTGAAGTTTTCGTTGTTGCATTTCTTTCGTGTTATTTTTCTTACATCTTGAACGCGCAGAGATGGAAACTTCAACTGAGCATGCCCTGTGAACACACAAAGCAAAAAAATGAACACTTGAACTGTTAGGTGAACTCTGACACCACAAAATCTTTACAGTTCGTACACTGTAAACCCGAATAAGTAGGCAGAACTCAAAAACTGTAAGGCAATCAGTTGCCTCATATTGTCTGAGTTTATAAACTCAGATATTTGAGTATATCAGACCATAAATAAACTTAAATATTTGGAGTTTATATTAAATATATTTTCAAATTATGATCAAATTAAAGTTACCGATTAAGCCAACTCAAACAGAAAATAAAACAAAATTTGAAAGAAACAATTACAAATGCACACTTTTGAAAACTGGACAACAGCAGTGTGTAGTCTTTCTTTGAGTAGGTGGTTTAAAGCAACATCAGGATGCACATCAATTCAACATTAACAAAATATGAATTACACTAACCACTATTAAGTAAGTCAGTGAGTACTTTATGCCATTTGGCATAAAACCAGTTGAGTATTGAATCGGATTAGCCTATGGGCTTTTCTGCGTGAACTCAAATGTGTTGGTCAGTCCCTTCGGATAATCTAGATGTAAGGCATAGATGAGGCCGAACATTACCAGGAAGGCATCAGGAAGGCTGGAGAGGTTGACAATCACATCACCCTCTAGGATAACAGATTCTCACTGGGTCGTACGTAACTGGACTCTCGGCATCATCGGTGATGGTTGTCAGGAGGACAACTGCTGCATCCCTGAGGTCCGGCTCATTGGTATCATCCTTACAAAAATGAAAGGGAGATCATACACTAATCACATCTGAACTGAAACTCTGACTGTGGCCATTTTTATTTCAGTAGATTGTCGTGTAAATAACAATAAATGCAGTCTGATAGACTCCTGTTTAGGGCTGGGCAACATGTCAAAGATTTATCGTTATCCAAGTTCTTGTCTCTCATCCAGATAATTTTTCCCATGTCAATAAATTTGATAATAAAAAAATGAAAAGATGTGTAAGTTGGCCACATTTATGTCCCTTTAAGAAGCTGTAGCACCTTGAGTCATGTAAAATTTTAGTCAATGTAATACATGAGACACCCCCATCTAGTGGACAAATATTGTTGCTACGCATTCCTGTAGTTATCGTCTACTTATCGTTATCGAGGTGAGATCTTCAATATATGGTGATATTGATTTTAGGCCATATCGCCCAGCCCTACAGTTCATTCTGTTGCTTTGTGCTCTCATTTACGAATAAAGTGAGATGGCTTCCGTGTGTGCCAGTGTTACGCTAATGAAAGCCACTTGAATTCTTTGCAGTGATTGTTGATTTTTCTCAGTGCCTTAAAGCCTGCCACACATGAGGGCCATCTGCTGAGCAAACGGCCTTGAATGACCGCTTGCTCAGCAGATACCTCGCCATGTGCGCCTGATTTTCACAGTTTTCCACCTCACGAGACGCTGAGGTGAATATCTGACCAGTTAAGATATTTTTCGCCTCACAGGGGTAAAAACTCGCCGTGTGCGCATTACCGAGCTGCTGGTTGAGCTGAAATATTCTAGTGGCCAACCAAAGCACGTTCTCCGCTCACATGACCCCAAGATGGCAGCCCCCTGTCTGCATGTCAGAAAAGAAACAACACAGAGACAGAGCTGGAAACGGAGGAAATGCCTATCCTTTTTTGTTGATGAAATTTCGCCGCCACCGGCATTTCAAGGTTGGGAAAATATGGTTACAGTAGCTGGAAAGATGGACCAGGCAAGGAGTTTATGCCAATTTACTCCAAGAGATGCACCTGGAAGACCCAGAATCCTTCCGAAAGGGTAATGGAAACAGTGGGCCCATCGATCCACAAGGTACCGTTTTGTTTATTTTTCAGACACGCAGACAAGGCAAGGGGCTGCATCTGAATACATCTTGGGGTCATGTGAGCGGAGAAAGTGCTTTGATTGGCCACTAGAATATTTCAGCTCAGCCAGCAGCTCAGTAGTGCACACATGGTGAGTTTTTACCCCTGTGAGGCGCAAAATATCTAACTGGTCAGATATTCACCTCAGCGTTTCGTGAGGCGGAAAACTCAGTGAAAATCAGGCGCACATGGCGAGCAATCTGCTGAGCAAACAGTCATTCAAGGCCGTTTGCTCAGCTGATTGCTCTCTTGTGTGGCAGGCTTAAACATCTTGCCAAAGGTTTGTAGTTGAAACAATGGCACATTTTCCAAAATGTTCATGTGCGTTGTCCTTGTGTTGTCTTTATGCATAAATAAATAGAATGATTTGTTCAAATTTACAATACTGGGACTTACCACACATGTCCTCAAAAATCCAGAGGTTTCCTCACGTAGATAGACAGGAAGGGCATGGAGAACAGTGGTACGCCTTGTGTGGACATCATGTAATTCCTAAGAAGATTATTAAGAGTGTAAATACTGTCAAGTTTTTACTTAATGCCAAACTGCTCTGACCAATTTTCCAAGACAGTGATATCTGCATCTAAATCCAATGATAAACTGCTGAATTCAAAAGTTAATTTGAAGTGTTTAACATTACATAATACGGAGGGGTATTAGGGCCACTGAAGAAGAAAAAATTCTTAAAATAAATAAAGTCAGAACTCTGACATTTATCTCAGTATTCAATTGTTTCCTTCAGTGGCCCTAATACTGCCTTATTGCCTAAGAGTATTAGAGTAACTGAAGAAAAAGAAAAGAATTGAGAAAAAAAGTCAGATTATTTTAAAATTCTGGGATTAAAGTCAGAATTCTGACTTTTTTCATGAACCTAAAACCAAACAAACAAAAAACTATTTAGGAATTTTTTTGTAAAAAAAAAATCAAAACAAACGAACAAAAAAAAAAGCCTGA
The DNA here is from genome assembly GCF_043380555.1 of Nothobranchius furzeri. Lineage (NCBI taxonomy): Eukaryota > Metazoa > Chordata > Actinopteri > Cyprinodontiformes > Nothobranchiidae > Nothobranchius > Nothobranchius furzeri. The sequence continues at coordinate 47,701,542 of NC_091749.1, forward strand.
ATTTTAAGATTTAAGTCAGAATTCTGATCCCCCCTCATAATCTTCCCCAATTTCCCTTTTTTTTGTTTTAGGTACCAGTCAGAACTCTGAGATTAAACTCAGATTTATGACTTATTTTCTCAGAATTCTACATTTTTTTCCATCAGTGGCTCTAATACTCATAGCATAAAGGCATTACCTGTAAATTGTATATTCACCAGTTTTAAAAGACAAATCTGTATTAGGGCTGTCGCGGTAACCGCAAGAAGAAAATATCGCGATATTAAGAAACCCACCGCGCTGCAGGACGTGCCACCGCCATTACCGCACTTGATTAAATCTCGCGACAGCGCATGCTGAGAGGTAAAGTCCGTGCTGATTGAGGAGATAGTACACATGGAAGATGGAGGGAGCGGTGTCAGTGCGTCAGCTGCAGCCCAGCCAGAGACCTTGGAGCAGGCAGTGCTGCCACCAGCGGCAAAGAAAAAAACGCTTGGAGACCTGCTGAAGTCACGGACAAGCACGTCATCTGTAACCGTCCCGAAGAGAGTTAGAGCCGAGCTGGAGCTCACTTGCTACCTGCAGGAGGAACCCATTGACACTAATGAAAACCCTCTGACATGGTGGCGCAACAAACATGGGAGATTTCTATTGCTCTCCAAAGTCGCACGTAAGTACATGTGTATTTGCGCAACAAGCGCACCATCCGAGAGGGTTTTTAGTGTCGCTGGAAATGTTGTCACCCCTCTCAAACCGCATAAGGTTAACATGCTGGTTTTCCTTGCGCATAACAAGGACATGACCGAGTTATGTTATTCTTGTGTGTGAAAGTGAAATGACAGTGCCTAGGACATCTCATTTTGTATACTTTATTTTAAACTACAAAACAAAACGGGCACGTTTTTATTTCTGTTATATGTGCAGCCAAATTTGCATTTCAAAGTTAAACCTCCTGAATGTTGTTTTTAAGTTCAGTCAGAAAATGCCGTAACTGCCCTTCGATCTGCATTCAATAAAGTGTTAAAAATGGCCATGTATTTTTTCTAACATTTTTTAAATATGTAAGCACAATGTTTCAAAGGAAATATTGACATGAGTTTAGTAATCAACAAACAAATTTGCTAAGTACATAAATAAAAACGGGGTGCAATAATATCGCATACCGCAATATTGAGCTGCCCTGACTCACCGCAGGGGGAATTCCTCAACCGCGACAGCCCTAATCTGTATACATATATACATACATACATATATAGTCATGTTATTTAGGATGCGCCATCAAAAATGCAGATTGTGAGAATTACTCACCAGTGGTCTCACTTGTATGAACCTCTTGGGGTCAACAGCAGCATGCCATCAATCTTGTGTGCAGAGAGTGGGGTTGGATCATTGAAGTCTGACTGCAGATTCATAGACAGGCTTCCCGATGTGGCTGACAGCTCATAGGAACGCACATCTACACCAGGAAGCATAATCAGTAGAGAAAACAAACATTGTGAATCACAAGATAGATCTGTGTTAGTCTGCAAAATTTAGGCAGTCCTCCACTATATATGAAGCTAAATCATCTAAATTATATATATATATATATATATATATATATATATATATGTGTGTGTGTGTGTGTGTGTGTGTGTGTGAGGAGATTCAAGTGTAATTTGACTTATCCACACAAAGCTAAAAACATAACATTTAAAGAAAAGAATCTGGAGTAACAGTGTACAGTAAGGACAAATTTACAACACTAAAATACTGTGAAATTAATAGAAACAGCGTTCTGCATTCAAGATATGTGCAACTGAGCACTATTTGTAAATAACCCAGATTATTTGTTTATTTTGGTATTGTTTAGATACTAATATCCATGAGTAATTCATGTTTTTGGGTTTACATGACTCTTATTTTGAAGTTCAGAACGCTGACTTCCGGTTTCGGATCTTCGTCAGTTTATCTTCATGTAAATACTAAATAAACGGCTCACACTATGTTAACTGCCAACGTTAATGCTCGTTATCTTGTTCTCTAACCCAAGGGCCCAACTTGTAAGCTTTATTTGGCAGAAATACGGCACCTTTAACTTATTAACGGAAGCAGGTTAGGCAGTTAGCTAATCAGTTATGCGTTTGCTGGTAACTACGCTGGTGCTCTTTTAACACGGAGATGGGAAGGATTTGTTTTGCTTACCAGAAGGAAGTTGAGAAGAAGGTTAGAGTTTCCCATCCATCTTCAATTTAGCATCTAGCTGGAAGGCGAACAGGTATGTTTATGAATGGTTTCTTGTTTACATTTATAAATATATTACTTATTTGTTAACAAGTTTCTGAGTGAACTAGCAGGCTAATGATAGCACATGCTTTGTCTTTTTTTTTTGGTTCATTTAGCAAAGGTGGAACATGTTATATGACGGGAATGTTGATTTTCTTGTTTGTTTATGTTATAATTACAGCTCTTACGATGTGTCTATGGTAATTTCTGAATAAATGGGTTGGAATACCCCACCATGGTCCATCCGTTATGATCATTGAGTGCATCGTCTGAATAAAGTCCGGCTGGAATGCTACAGTAAGAGCTACACCTGCATCATCCTGCTGCCACTCTGCTACACGGAACCACAAGGACAAGTCACGAAGCTGTGTTGCTACTCGACTGGTGTTGGTAACAGTCACTTCATCGAGCAACTTGGCATCATTTTCTGGGTCTTCTTCACGATCATCAGGCAGCTGGCTTAAAGGTGTGATGCGACGGTCAGACAAGGTATTGAACATTTACTTTAATTGACAAAGAAAGAACATCGATTCTCATCAGCGGTGGTCAAGGAACATTAGGACATCAACTTCTGTGGACACTTACTTTGCTGAAACACTACGGACATAAAGTATTTGCGAGTAAAGGAACTTGTTTTGTGGCATTTACCACTGCCACTGTTTATTTTTTATTCTATGTAAAAGAAAAAAAAGGAAAAAAGGTGTTTAATGTGTAACTGTACAGTCTTGATGGTGTATTGACTTGTGTTCAAAATAAGAGATTTACATTACCACATCAGTCAGCAACAAATAGTAGCTTACATTTATTATCTCATACATTTCATCTGAGCAGTGTGTTGGTTATCAGTTTCTGTTTTAGCTTGGCAAAAATTCTCTTATGTTAATGTAGTCTACAAGTCAGAGTGAACACAAGCAGCTCATTAACTAAGGTTTATTAAACAAAAAATATATGAAGGAGATGGAGAACCCCTCTTTACAAGCAGAGCTAGAGAATCAGTCTGTCTGCAAAATGAAATCAGAAGACTTAAAGCATCTCTTGAAAATACACTAGAAACTACTGAGATTGCATCTTTAGAAAGGGAAATACAGAGCAAAGAAGAAACTCTAAATAGCTTACAAGGCAAACTTAAAGAAAGCCTCCGACGCTCAACTCGAACAAGATTACCGACTCCAAAAATGCTCGAAATGCAACAGGAAGAGGCAAGGAAAAAGGAAAGAAAGTTCATTACAACCTACGAAAGATGGAAGATTCGAGCCCGAGAGTCAAGAGAGCAACTCAAATCAGACATTAGTAAAGGTGAGCTGGCATCCTTGATGGACGCTTTGGAGAAGGAGAAAGAGGCTGTGTTAAACACTTACTTCGAATTGCGAAGTCACATTACACCTTCTCCAGAATTAAGACGTCACGTTGACAGTTGTGATGCAGTTACAGCCGAAATTATGAAAGTCACCTATGAGAGGATGTCAGACATTGATGGAGATTATGATGCAGACCAAGTAAAATGCCGTCTCAAGGAGCTACTTAAGAGCAGCTATGCACGCTCAATCTATGGATCTACTGCCTCTGGAGTAACAAGGTCAGTCTGCAGTCAGGAAAGCATCAGTCTAACACTCAAACGAGTGGATGCAGCAGCAGAGCTAGCTGCTAAGGAGATTGAATTTGAAGGATTGCTGGAAGAAGAGCAACAAAGGGAAAAAATAGAGGAGCAACAGAGACAAATGGAAGTAGAAAAGCGCAGACTTGAACGCCTTCAAGCAGAAAATAATTTAAAGGCTGCCCGGGCCAGATTGCAAGTCTACAGCCAGGGAGCCTCACAGAAAGGCAGTCTCCATTCAGCCAACAGTTCAGTTGGAAGTCATCATGGCCCCCCTACTGTCAGCCATCCAGCTCCCGATGTCACGGCATCACCATCTGATGTAAATGTGTTATCCCTCGCTCAAGCCTTACAAGACAGTATGGCACTAAACAGACTTCCAGTACCAGAGCCATCTGTTTTTAATGGTGATCCCATTCAATTCATTGAATGGAAAACTTCCTTCATGACACTTATAGACAAAAAGGCCATCTCCCCAGAAGACAAGCTTTATTATTTAAGGAAGTATGTTGGCGGCCCAGCTCGTAAAACACTGGAAGGAATTTTCTATAGAAATGAGAGAGCCTTCAGGGATAAGCTTGCCGACTGGCCAAAGATCCAACCAAGGGATGCAGAAGGATTAAGAGACTTCTCAGATTTCTTGAACGCATGTCAAGATGCGATGACACATGTGAAGAGTCTCGAAATTCTGAATGACTGTGAAGAGAATAAAAAGCTGGTCCTCAAACTACCAGAGTGGATGGCATCTCACTGGAACAGGAAGGTTACTGAAGCCCTAAAGAACACTAAGGAATTCCCTAGTTTTAAAGACTTTGCCTCATTTATGGCTATGGAGGCAGAGATTGCTTGCAATCCCATCACCTCAGCCTATGCCCTCCGCAGCTCTGAGTCAAGCACTACAAAACAAAGCAGCAGGGAACCTAAGAGGAACAAGGCAAGCGTTCTGAACACTCAGGCTGAGACAGAGAGCGAGAAGCTGAAGCCAGTTAAAGGAGAAGAAAGGCCCCCATGTGCCTTCTGTCAAAAACAATCAGCACAGACTACATGCATGTCCCAAGTTTATCACTAAAACGCTGAAAGACAGACGAGAGTTTGTCAAGGAACATAATCTCTGCTATGGCTGCACCAAACCCGGACATAGTGCAAAGGACTGCAGACATCGACATTCATGCAACACATTCAAGGGTAAACATCCCACTTGTTTACACGATAACAACTATGTAAAGAAGGAAATGGTCCCGCCACAGGAGACCGCTATTCCAAGCAACGATGTCCAGACTGAGGCTGCTGCAACCTCAATGTCAGTGAATACTGTACAGTCAACCAACACGTCAATGATTGTGCCTGTATGGGTGTCAACAAATGATACAGGAACAGAAAAATTAGTTTACGCCCTGCTGGACACACAAAGCGACACAACATTTGTTGACCAGGAACTGAGCATTGCTCTAAAGGCAGAGTCCTGTCCAGTCAAACTGAGGTTAACGACTATGATCGGACGTGACACGATCGTAAAAAGCCAAAGGGTTTCTGGTCTTCGTGTGCGAGGTTATCGCTCCTCTCTCCTCATCGATCTTCCTCCCGCTTATACCAAAGATTGTATACCAGTAAACAGAGACCATATCCCAACATGCGAAACAGCCAAAAAATGGGATCATCTCTCCAAAATCGTAGAGGAGATGCCACCTTTGCAGGATTGTGAGGTTGGTCTATTGATAGGATATAATTGTGCACGGGCAATGGCACCAAGAGACGTAATATCCGGAAGAAACGAAGAGCCTTATGCAGTTCGTACCGACTTAGGATGGAGCATAGTTGGTGGTTTGTCACCATGCCTGTATGCTTCAAGTACAGTAGGACAGTGCTTTAGGGTTGCAGTCAAGGAGATCCCTTCAGTCACCCCAGCAGATGCCATTCGTATTCTGGAGTCTGACTTTAAGGATGCAAAGGAAGATAGAAAACCAGTGTCACAGGATGACATCCTGTTCCTGGACAAAATGAAGAACAACATTAAAAGGAACAGTCAAGGTCATTACGAGATGCCGCTACCCTTTAAGGAGAGGCCTACCTTACCTGACAACAAACAGCTTGCCATCATGCATTTGAGCCATCTAAAGAGGAAACTGTTAAGGGATGAAAGGTACAAGGAACAGTATGTCAAGTTCATGGAGGAGGTCATAGAGAAAGGTGATGCAGAGGAGGTCCATGATGAAGGGAAGGAGGGAGAGAAATGGTACATACCACATCATGGTGTATATCATGCCAAGAAGCCAGATAAACTGCGCATAGTATTCGACTGTTCTGCCAAGTACAAGGGAACCAGTCTAAACGATCATCTGCTCACTGGTCCAGACCTGATGAACAATCTCAATGGTGTTCTCCTTCGCTTCCGGCTGCATTCTACCGCATTGATGTGTGATATTGAAAAAATGTTTCATCAATTTCACGTGAGGAACTCGGACCAGGATTATCTGCGCTTCCTTTGGTGGAAGAAAGGAGATCTCAGTGCACAGCCCCAAGAATACCGGATGAGGGTTCATATCTTTGGTGCAGCCTCATCGCCTGGCTGTGCAAACTATGGCTTGAAGCACCTGGCCACAGAACACAAAGACCTATACCCAGCAGGTTCTCAGTTCATCATGAAAGATTTTTATGTCGATGATGGGATCACAAGTACAGATGGCTCAGACAAGGCTATTCAGTTGGCGGAAGAAGCCAGAAGACTTTGTGCCCTAGGTGGTCTTAGGCTTCACAAATTTGTGTCCAATGACAGAGCGGTTTTGGAAAGCATACCATCCTATGAACGTGTAGCAGACATTAAAGACCTCGATCTTACATTTGACAGTATACCTTCAGAGAGAGCATTGGGTATCCAATGGCACATTAAATCAGACTGCCTGAAGTTTAACATCAATCTCAAAGACCAGCCTGCAACACGCCGAGGCATTTTGTCGACAGTTGCCTCCCTATACGATCCCTTAGGGTTTGTAGCGCCCTTTTTGCTCATAGGAAAGGGAGTGCTGCAAGAAATTTGCCTCCATGGAACAGGCTGGGATGACCCGCTGACCAACGAACTTCGTCCACGGTGGGAGAGATGGAAAAAGGACCTTACCAATCTGGAAAAGATAAACATACGCCGCAGTTATGCACCGACAGGCTTTGGAAAGGTAACAAAACGTGAGTTACACCACTTCTCCGATGCAAGCACAAATGGCTATGGACAGTGTTCGTATCTGCGACTTAGAAATGAAAAGGGAGACATCCACTGTGCCCTAATCATGGCAAAGTCTCGTGTCGCTCCAACAAAGGTCACCACGATCCCAAGATTAGAGTTAACCGCTGCAGTTATCTCAGTGAAAACTAGTAATGTTCTGAAGGAGGAGCTGGGATGTGCTGACATCGAGGAGTACTTCTGGACCGATTCCAAGGTCATCCTTGGGTACATCAATAATGAGGCTCGGCGTTTCCACACGTTTGTGGCCAACCGTATCCAGAAAATACATCTCAACACAACTCAAGGGCAATGGAGATACGTACCTACCAACCAAAATCCTGCTGATCATGCCTCTAGGGGCCTCTTCATCAATGAGCTGATAACATCGAACTGGTTCACTGGTCCCACGTTTTTATGGGAAGGGGAAATCGGCTTCTCTGAGGAAGTGATCTCAGACTTACCAGTGGGAGATCCAGAAGTGAAAGAAGCTCGGACCCTAATCACAGAAACCAGAGAACAGGACTCTCTTACAAATCGGCTGTCAAGATTCTCATCCTGGAATCGGGCCGTTCGTGCTGTGGCACGTATCCTCCGACGAATCAACAAGGATAAATCAAATGGTCTCTCAACAGTGAAGGAAAGAGAAGATGCGGAGTGTTTCATTATCAAAGACCTGCAGAGACAAACATATTCAGAAGAGTTGACGCTACTGAAGAAGGATTGTCAGTTGCCACCTCACAACAAGCTGCATCGCCTCAATGCATTCTTGGATAATGATGGTTTAATCAAGGTAGGAGGACGACTCTGTGAATCAAATCTCCCTCACGCAGTCAAACACCCTATGATCATTCCAAAGGAACATCACATCACGAAGATGATCATAGCACACTGTCATGAAAGGGCCAAACATCAAGGCAAGGGGATGACCATCAACGTGATCAGGACAAAGGGTTACTGGATACCAGGAATTGGCAGGGCTGTTGCATCACATCTTCGCCAATGTGTGATTTGTCGAAAGTTCCGGAGGCATACAGAAGAACAAAAAATGGCTGATCTCCCTCCAGAGCGTGTGAATCCATCTCCACCCTTTACATACTGTGGAATGGACTGCTTTGGACCCTTTTACAGCAAGCAAGGACGCAGTGTACGCAAGAGATATGGACTTCTTTTTACCTGTTTCTCCTCTAGAGCCATTCATATTGAAATGCTGGAGGACCTGTCAACAGACTCCCTCATAATTGGACTGCGCTGTTTCATCGCCATACGTGGGACAGTGCGCCAGATTAAATCTGACCAAGGCAGCAACTTCCTAGGTGCCAAAAATGAACTGAAGGAAGCTCTCAAGGAAGTAGACGGTGACAAACTGGCAAACTTTCTCTCTGATAATCAGTGTGACTTCATCCTGAATGCTCCTAGTTCCAGCCATGTTGGTGGAGTTTGGGAGCGTCAAATTAGAACAGTCAGGAGTGTACTCAACTCGACTCTCTCTCTCTCTCCTAGAAGTCTCTCAGATGCTTCTCTCCGAGCCTTCTTCTATGAAGCAATGATGATAGTTAATGGTCGTCCTCTCACTGTTGACAACCTCAACGATCCCAACAGTCTTGAGCCACTCACACCCAACCACTTACTTACCTTGAAGACTACTATAGCCCTTCCGCCCCCCGGCAAGTTTGTCAGGGAAGACATGTACGCGAAAAGGAGATGGCGCCACATACAATACTTGGTCGAGCAGTTCTGGAGCCGTTGGCGGAAAGAGTATTTGTCAAACATTGCCCTCAGACAACGCTGGCACACCCCGAAGAGAAACCTGCAGTTGGGAGATATAGTCATGATGAAGGATGAAGGTTTACCTAGAAATGAATGGAGGCTGGCCAGAGTCGTACAAGCTACAAAGAACAGAGATGGACTTGTTAGGAGAGTAAAGATATGCTTAGGTGACAATAAACTAGGTAAAAATGGTGAACGTCTCACCAAGCAGTCAGTGCTTGAACGACCAGTTCAGAAACTGGTCTTGTTACACGGTGACTAGTTCAGTTTTTTCTTTCTTTTTTTTTTGCACAGTAGACCTTTTGTTTGTGTTTGCAAATCATTTGTGTTCTTTCTTCCTATGATGAAGGAATTTATATTTGGAACAAATGATTGGTGGGAGTGTAAATAACCCAGATTATTTGTTTATTTTGGTATTGTTTAGATACTAATATCCATGAGTAATTCATGTTTTTGGGTTTACATGACTCTTATTTTGAAGTTCAGAACGCTGACTTCCGGTTTCGGATCTTCGTCAGTTTATCTTCATGTAAATACTAAATAAACGGCTCACACTATGTTAACTGCCAACGTTAATGCTCGTTATCTTGTTCTCTAACCCAAGGGCCCAACTTGTAAGCTTTATTTGGCAGAAATACGGCACCTTTAACTTATTAACGGAAGCAGGTTAGGCAGTTAGCTAATCAGTTATGCGTTTGCTGGTAACTACGCTGGTGCTCTTTTAACACGGAGATGGGAAGGATTTGTTTTGCTTACCAGAAGGAAGTTGAGAAGAAGGTTAGAGTTTCCCATCCATCTTCAATTTAGCATCTAGCTGGAAGGCGAACAGGTATGTTTATGAATGGTTTCTTGTTTACATTTATAAATATATTACTTATTTGTTAACAAGTTTCTGAGTGAACTAGCAGGCTAATGATAGCACATGCTTTGTCTTTTTTTTTTTGGTTCATTTAGCAAAGGTGGAACATGTTATATGACGGGAATGTTGATTTTCTTGTTTGTTTATGTTATAATTACAGCTCTTACGATGTGTCTATGGTAATTTCTGAATAAATGGGTTGGAATACCCCACCATGGTCCATCCGTTATGATCATTGAGTGCATCGTCTGAATAAAGTCCGGCTGGAATGCTACACTATTTAATTTGATGATAAAAACATTAACAAAATTTGTATGTCTATGCGTGTATTAAATAAAACTTTTCACAAAAACTGACAAACTCCCGCGAGCTAACTGAACTTACCGGTTTTTTTTTTTTTTTGTCCTCAGAACATCACCTTTTAAAAAATCTATGGAGGGGACAAAAATGGAGGGAAGGAGGGAACATAGCATCGAGATCACCGCTTCGTCTCTTGCAGTCACAATCCTCTTCTACGGTTAAAAAACCAGGCTGCTTGCAAAGCTATCGCACGGGTGCTATGGGGAAATAGTTTACAACACAGACTGATTTTTTCATCGCTGTACAAGAGACCACTGCTCATTTACTTTTAATAAGTGGACGTTTAAGTTTGACTTGGTGGCGCTGAGCTCCCGCTTTTATTTTTTTCTCAGAACGTCACGTTTAAAAAATTACGATGGAGGGGACAAAAATGGAGGGAATAAGTCTCTAGAAGTCTAATAAAAAAGTATCTAAAGTAATGCTAACCTTTAATAATGAGATAGCGCTGCTCATTTAATTTAATAAACGGACTTTAGTCACACACAAAGTTAATAACACAGCTAACTCATGCAATGACTTAGCATATTAGCTTGCTACGTGGCCAACATTACTCACCATGTCCGTCTTAAAAACATTTACAACATTTAAGCAACTTTTATGGCGGCTACTTACATTTAGCTCAGTGGTGCAGAACGAGTGACTGTCAAGTGCAGATGCAGAACAGAAGCGCGACCTCCGACGGTTAATGCGACCTCCAACGGTTAATGCACCTCCGACCCTCGCTCTTCTTCTCCGTCTGCTGAGAAGCTTCGCCTTCGAGAGCTGACTGAGCAAATGCTACAAAATAAAAGCACTTCCTGTGCGTGTAATTTCACAATAATTCGTAATTTCATGCTTAATATGTTATTTAGGACAGACAGACTTTCAAAATAAGGCAACGTTTCAAGCAAGGATAAACTTAATATGGAGGAAGTGATTATGTTAAACAAAAAGGACATGTCAAAAAGGACTGATTTCAAAATATATAAAGCTTTACAACAGGATTTGATTAAGAATATAGATATTAAAGAAAAATGGGAACTGGAAGTGAACATAATGATAACAGATGAGGAATGGGAGGAAACACTTGAAGCAGGCCATTAACTAATAGTCCGTCTTGGAGGGAATTTGAATGGAAGGTGAAGATGCATGCTTTAAAACTCCACTTATCATGTCTAAATAGTAATGTTTCAAATTTATGTTGGAGAAAATGCGGGCTAGTGGGAGACTTTTCACATATACTTTTGGACTGCCCTAAATTCATACCATTCTGGGAAGGTGTTAGGGAGAAATTGAAAGAACCTTGAAGGTGAAATTACAATTTAAGTTAAAATGGTTTGTACTGGGAATGCTGTACCAAAAATCACACACACATAATGGAGACATACGTAATCAGAATTCTGCTTATGACTGCCAAGAAGTGTATTGCAGTTTTATGGCTGGACACAGAACCCCCAAGGGTGGCACAGTGGAGAGACAGAGTTAGACAGGTCTACAAAATGGAACAAATTAATGCAAGACTATGACTGGGACTAGGGAAATTTGTAAAAATTTGGGAACCAATAAAACAAATGTTAGAAAGATAGTACTCTCATGTGAAAATTATTATTATTAATTTTTATTTTTATTTTATTTATGTATTTTTGTCTTTTGGGTGAGTTATTTAGCTAGATCAAAGTAAAATGTAGAATGTAGTAGAGAGCAGATAAGATGAATACAGAGAAAGCTTGTCAGAACTATATGTACTGATTGGTGACTTGGTTAAGTTGGATAGATCTTATGGCCACAAGGAAATTCAAACTTTGTTCAGGGAAACACTGCCCTGGAGAAGGGAAGAAGAAACTCAAATGCATCTCCATGTAAATGTTGTTGTTCTAATTCAAAAATAAAAAGTTCCAAATATATATATATATATATATATATATATATATATATATATATATATATATATATATATATATATATATATATATATATATATATATATACTTAGATATTATATATATAAGTATATATATATATTATATAGATACTTAGATATTTATTATATTATATAAGTATATATATATATATATATATATATATATATATATATATATATATATATATATATATATATTAAGTATACTTACACATTACTTGGTGAAATATACTTCTGATAGAGTCAAGTACAAGTATAGTCTAAATGTAAGTAAACTTTAATGTAAGTATGTATTAAAGTATACTTAGTAGTATTTAAAAAATGTACTCGGATAACTATACTTCTGATAAGTACATTGAAAGTAAACTTGGAAGTATACTGTATTCATTTTTAGTATACTTCAAGTATACTTCAGTGTACTTCTTTTTGGTAAGGGGAGGTCCAAGCACTGAACGAGTGATGGATCCTGAAGACACATCTCGTAAATAATAACGAGTAAAGGAACAGGGTGAAGCCCATGAAGCAGCCTGACAAATGACTTCCATTGACACACCACTGTGGGGCGCCACCATAGACTGTACATACTGGACAAACGGATTCCATTGCCTCCAATAACACGTTTGTTGTCTATGGGAGGTGGCCACCACCGCCATTTTGACCGTGTCACAGGTTCCGTCCAGCCCAGACAATTCCATAAAAGGGAAGAGAGGAGGTGCTGAGGGTGTGGCTGTAAGGCTGGGCTCGAGTGACGACACCCAGGCGAACTAGCTACGAGCTAACCTGAAGCTAACCCTGGCTAACCCAAAGCTAAAGCGGAGGTGGGAGCCGAGCTAACGGATGTAGCCACCTAGCTTCAACCCAACCGGAGCTAACTGGAACACCCATCGACCTGAACCTTACACGGAGTTTAGGTGGAGGTTTTCTGCGCCTGTTCGTGAGAAGTACCTGTATTAAAAAAGTTTTAAATCTGTAAGTTTATAATTTATTTCCGTAATGAAAACATTTTGCTTTGAGCAAGTTTTCAGTACAGTTTTTTTCGGCGCTATCACTCCTGAGTCGCACCAGCCATTAAATGTATCATGAAGAAGAGAAAATATATTTAAGTCGTATTTTGGGGGGACATTTTATTATCTTTCTTACAAAATCTGAGACCAAGCGTTTCACATTGCAACACAAGCACCGGTAACCATAACAGAATGAACAACAACCAGCAGAGGAGAGGATGGCGGTGTTTCAAACCCTCCCGGCCAGCGAGGAGAGCTCATTCCTGGGCTGGAGCCGGCCCTCAGCACCCCGCCACAGGCTCTAACAGATGCTGGCGGTGTTTGAAACCCTCCCAGCGGGACAGGGGAACTCATTCTTGTGTGGGTCGGAGTCGGCCCGCAGCAGCGCGGTGTAGCCTACATATTTTGTTATATAAGTCGCTCCGGAGTATAAGTAGCAGGACCAGCCAGAATATGTAAAAAAGTGCGAGTTATAGTCCGGAAAATATGGCAGTTATTAGTATTCGAGCTAAATTAGCAGCGTAAATACATTTCATATATTTCCAAAATGTAATACTTGTTTGTATCTTGTACAGCCAACTAGTCTTTATTCTGGACTCAGTACAATTTACCAAAAGTAAAGAGACATTCTACAGATGAAGTAAGCACAAGATAACTTACTGGAAGACACAGGATTATCATCAGAACCAGAACAAGAGAGCCTGATAACAGTCATGTGAAAATAACAGTTAAAAAGTATGTATGTATAATAGAAATAAAAATATATTAGAATTAGTGTAACTCACTGTGATCCAAACAATAAATCAGCCATAGCTGATTAGTAAATATGACATGAGGTTTTGGAGTTTTTAATTTTCATTTTTTTCTTAGATCTGTTTAAATGTCACCATGGCAGCCTGTGTGTCTCCAATGTCAGCTACACAAAGCAGCAAGTGTAAGTTCCACATACCTGTCTCACCACTTCATGTATGGTTTTGTACTTTAAACAATTATGACAAACCTGTTATTTTTTCTCCATAGCCATTTGGATCATTGGAGACAGCTGAGTGAGGCGTGGTGCCCAGAGAGCTGCAGAGACAACCTTGGCCTCCCTGACGTCTGTGTCTCCTGGTTCGGTTGGGGCGGACCATCGACATACATACATGTGCCGACACTTTGCGCCCTGTTTTATAAACTGTAGTGTTAAAAATAAATGTTTTTACTCAATTACTGGAATTTCTTTGGTTAAGACAAAAGTGAGGAATAATCATTTACAAGTTATTTGTACAACAGGCCCATTTTAAATCCCAACAGTTTCTTAGCAGACAATAGAAATGTGTTCTTTACTAACTTTACTTGGTTTAAAAATCTTACTAAAATAGTGCCGTATTGCAAAACCCAATCATACTAACATTAGCTTTGTAGATATTTTTTACAGATATATATTTGTGTGCAACAAATCCAAACTTAAATAATTTGTCATTCTTTATTGAAAAACAACAAAATACAGTTATACAGTGTGGGAAAATGACAATGTGAAAGTATTGCTCTTTAAATGTAATCCTATTTATCTTTAAAAAGAAAAACTCTAAAAATGTCCTGTACAGCATCATGACAGAAGAATGAATGGTGGTCTGTCTGTCAGAATGTGCTGAACAGATTTGCTCTTTGAAGAGGAGTGTCATGTTTGGAGGAAGGTACTTAACCCAAGACATGCAGAATACAACACTGACCAAAAACTGATGGAAAAAATGATTTATTTATAAGGAGGAACTTAAGGTGCACAGAAAAGTCTGTGGTTGGAACTGCAACAACAGCTCAGCGTCTGGAGGAGGGAGAACACAGGTGAGCTTAGGTTCTGGTTTCAAAATCCATTGTAGGCAGGCAGAGGTGTTCAGCAGACTTACTGTGGTGGGTGTATGTGTTGGCTGGAGGGGGGAGAGGTAGAGAGCCGGGGGAAGCGCAGGAGACGGAGCAGAGGTGGAGAGAAGCGGGGCGTCCTGGTGGATGGGGCACTGGGTGAGATGAGAGGTGGGTTATGGAGGGTGGTGATAAGGTCCGTGTGTTGAATATCCAAATCCTGGAGTAGAGGTCAGTATCCAATGAGGTCGACAGGAATCCTGAAGAATGGTAAATCCAATATAAGAGCAAAAACACTACGAAATAACATTAATCCTAGGAACACTAGAGGTAACACAAGTGGCTGGTTACTACCAAAACTGAGGCAATCTTCTGGCGTCAAATTGTGTCCTCCATCCACCTTAAATAGAAAAGCACCCCGCTGATTGCTGATCAGGAACGGCTGGGGTGGAGTCACCAGAACCATGAAGAACGTGTCTCCAGAGACAACCCGGGTCCTGGTACTGATCAGGAAGCGGACCTTATCACCCAGAGCTGCCAGGGCACGCTCAAAGCCTTCATGTTCACGCTGCAGAGCCTGAACGCTGGCCAGGTCGTGGCCGTAGTTGTCTGTGTTCAGGGCCTGGTTCTTCTCCTCGATCCACTCTTTGGTCTCATCAGCGTCTCTGAGAAGACATCAGAACTCCGTCTGAGTGTGGGTCCAAACTCTACTGACCCGTAAGCGGCGCATAAGTGTGCGGGGTACCTGTGGAAGCGCTGCACCTCATGGGCGCTGCCCAGCATGTTGCTCCGGTTTCAGCCAGCTGTTGCAGCGAGCGCCAGCGGTTGTTCAGCTCCTGGAGAGAAACCAAACCCAGTGAGATGAAGGTGGACGCCAGCGGGCTGGACGCCGGACGAGGAAACCTGGAGACGGATCGCTCAGACAGGAAGGGAAGAGCTTCCTCTTACCTTGATGGAATTAAAGTTAGCCGTCATCTGAACGCCCAACCGTACGGTCTGAGGTCAAAGGTCACAGGAAACACACACCAGTCAGCAGTCATACAGATGCATAAAGATAACTGTAGCCATGGCAACCAGCTGGCATGTCCCCACTTTCACCAGCACCTGGTGCCTGCCGGGTCACCTGAATTCCTGTGTGATGTCAGCACGGTCGGCCGTGACTGCGGCCATCAGAGGTGACCTCTGATCAGCTGAATGAACTCACCTTCTAGGGTGACGCCTTCTTACCCCGGGTTTCCACCGGAGCCGTCAGCAGCACGTTACTGCAGCAGCACGTCTTGCTCGCGTAAGCTGCTGCTTGGCCCTTCCCACGAGACGCGAAGCAGCAGGGGAGCAGCTGTCACCGACAGAGCACGAAGTCACACGAGTGACTTCGTCAGTAAACACAACAACAAGCAGGAGAAAACTACAACATGGTTTGTGTTTTATGTTCTGTCCGTTTTATAATCGCCAATACGGACCTGAAAAACAAAGACCGCTAGCTAGGTGATAACTTCTCACGGGGCCGCAGTTAGTAACCTTTTTCAAAAGTAAAGCAACCGGAAGGCAGTACGTTCTCTATTCTGAAAATCTCGGTAGCTTCTCTCAATTTCCGCGTCCGATTTCCTGTCTTTCCTTCCCCAAAAATGTCGAACTTGACCCGTTTCAGAGGCGTCGCGCGTAGAAAATAGAAACGGCGTGTAAAGGCCGCGACATGCTGCTCCTGAGACGCGGCCGACTCGCGCTGCTGACGGCTCCTGTGGAAAGCCGGGGTTAGAGTCGGCTTCATCCTGTAAACAAACAAATGAGTGGTAACAAAAACACCACGTCTGGTTCTGGTGGAGGCGGAGGACAACACGCACCTTTCCAGGAGCAGAACCCAGATGTTCTAGTTGCTACAAACAGAGACGAGCAGAGTTAACAAACCAGGAAGTGAGAGGGACCAGCTGCTGCAGACAGGTGACGCTCACCTGAGCCTGAACCATAGGAGCCTCCTCAGCCATCAGACCTTCTGACTCCAGTTCAGATGCCACCTTGTTGATGTCCCTCAGGCGGGACTCGTTGGCCTTCAGGTCCTGCAGGACAAAAGCACCTGCTGATTATCACCTGAGCTGATCTGACAGCTGCTGCTGGAAGACAGAGAGGAGGAAAAGTCCGACCTTCTGGAAGTCGTCAAACTTCTTCTGCAAGACCTCGACCTGCTCCAGGTCCGACCCGTCTCTCCATCCTCATTCAGCTAAAGACGCGAGTTCAAGTAAAACAACCTAAAGTCACACAAACACAAAGCAGGTGTGGAGATGTTCGCTCTGAGCTGGAGGTCGTTCCTCGGCTGTGAAGGGCACACGAACCTTGTTGGTGCTGTTGAGCAGCGTGAGGATGTCGCCCTTCTTCATGGTGACCTCTCGAGGACTCTTCTCCTGGTAGTCGTACAGAGCCAGAACCAGCTCCTTCCCGGTCTCATCGTCAGTTGGAGCCACTTGTTGCTGTCGGGTTAACAGGTCTGGTGTTAGAACGTGGTGGATAAGAATGTTCTGACGGGCCGAGGGTTCTGAACCAGCGAAGTGACCTGGACCCAAACAAAGTGAGCCAGAACCTGCAGACACCTCAGAAACATGTCAGGACCAGACCTGCTCTACCTTCCTCCACTATGGTCTCTCCTTTCTGGGTGACAGCCTTGATGCGAGGTTCATGACCTGTGATCTCAGCCTGCAGAGCCTGGTGCTTCTTCAGCAGGTTCTGGACACCAATCAGGTCCTTCCCTGAGGACACATGTTAGAGTTCAGCATTATGCAGTAGACAGACCAGTTTAACCCAGGGGTTTCTTTCTTCTACAATCTGCTCTTTAACTGTATTATTTCCTGCTATTTCAGCTGTTAACTTTATTTTTTCTCTAAGTGTTTTTCTCCCCAGAAGAAGCTACAACGATGTTCTGCTGAGCTGTGGTGGCCTCATGGAGGGGGCCATCATCTAGCACACTGCTGCTAACCACTTAATCATTCTCCCTCTCCTGATAATAACATTTTACTTTCTTTGATGTTGGATGTGCTACTGCTAGTTTACCCATTTAATTATAGATTCACTAGGATAAATACAATAAAGTTTATCTCTCGCCAAATAGAATATTTACTAAGAAATCACAATGTAACGTGTGTGTGTGTGTGTGTGTGTGTGTGTGTGTGTGTGTGTGTGTGTGTGTGTGTGTGTGTGTGTGTGTGTGTGTGTGTGTGTGTGTGTGTGTAAAAGCCATGTGTAGTGTTTATTTATAAAGCATATGTTGTTGGATTTTATCCAGAATCGAGATTTTGAAAATATATAGTTTAATTACAGTTTGATTTATTTGACATCTGTATAATGTTTATTATTTTGTTTTTTCCCCCTAAATACCTAACGTTTTAGTTAACATGAATATCAGTCATTCATCCCAATACATGAAGTTACACATTTTAAATTTTAATAGGGGAAGACTGCAGGAGGGAGCGGTAAAATCATAGACTGTACATACTTGCTACCCGCCAGCTGTGATCACAAGCGACAACATATTAGTTCCCGCTGCTTCTTCGGTAAACAGCGCAAACAAAAACAAAGAAACTTGGGATCTTGTCGGCGTGGCGGTGGGATTTAAGGGAAACGCTGTATGCCCTATAGACTTCTCACCGAGCTGCAGTATTTCTCCGGTCAGATCTGTCTCTGAGAGCTCCACGAGCGGTCAGCCCGCACAGAAACTAGCCGCCGCACCGGTCAGGCTGCCTGGCCTGACCGCTGGGGATTACCGGATGGAAGAATGGACACAGGTGTCACTCCAAGCCTGCTGGAGGTTTTAAGGGTTCAGATGAAAACACCCTACCACTCAGGCTGCTTACACATCGATATTAAGTTGTCGCTGTTGCGCTCACGCCGTAATACAGTATTAGATGCGGTTAAAGTCAGACATGAAAAACTCCACGAGCGGTCAGACCGCGCAGCAGCTAGGCGCAGCAAGTAGGCGCCGGATCGGTCAGGCTGCCCGGCCTGACCGCTGGGGATTACCGGATGGAAGAATGGACACAGAAGTCTCCCTCTTAGCGCTCCGTCATATTTCAACCCATTTTGATCTTTTACCATATTACCCATCTAAATATGCCCTATTAATTATTTTACCGTATTTTACATTTAAATTTCATGGTTAAACAGTACATGCTACATGTTAAACTGATAGTTAGCTAGCTACTTCGGTAAACTCAGCTAGTTTAAAGGCAGCAGTGACATAAAATACGAATATAGATTTTAACTTACCGAAAAAAATGAAGTGGAGACTCCTTGGACGCTCTATTAGTGCAATTAATACCACTGCAAGTCATTTTGTCCAACAATTGCACCAATAATATCCAAAACAGAATTCACAAGCACAGAGACTCAAAATCCCGAAACAGCTTCCAGGAGGGGCCGAGGCTGTCAGAGGCCTTTCCACGGAGCTAGCTCTGTGGTCACGTGGGTCTGATGCTCATTAATTATACAGAATTTTAGGCTTTCAATACACTTAAACAGAAGAGTGAGAAAAAAATTCACCCCCCTCAGAGTTGTCATGAGTATAAACTAGATAATTTAGACAAAAAACATGTTTTGGTACCAGGCTGTAAACATGTTTATTTCTGCTGTGAAATCGGCATTTTTAACATGGGAGTCAATGAGGATTTGCTCGCTTCTGGCACCAGCCCCCAGCGGATGAGGGTGGAACTGCAATTTTTCTTACTTCCGGGATGGGACCATTTTTAGAGCGGCATTGTGGGGGCTTGGGCGCCACAGAAGAGGAAATCCCTCTGGCTGAGTGAGCCCTGAGTGTCTCGGGAGGATGCAGCCCCGATGATGTGTAAGCGAGTGAAATGGCGTCACATAGCCAGAGTCAAAGGCGCTGGGCCAACAGCGCGTGCCCAAGGGAAGACTCCCTGTAGTGCACAAACAGGCTTTGTGAGCGGCGAATCCCTGAAGTGCGTGACACATATCGTGCGAGCGCGCGCACCGGGCAGAGAAGAGGGGAAGCCGCCTCCTCCTCAGAATTATGGGGAGGAGGAAAAAGTCCAGCCAATGAAATTGACCTGGATTTGAAGGAAGCATTAATGTTTTTCGGGCACAAAGGCTGGGTTGGGGCAGAAAACAGCAGACCCGCCATCTGCCCGGATCCTGAGGCATGCGGGAGCCACTGAGAGGGCGGTTTGGTCGCTCACTCTCGTGACTGATGCCAATGCCAGCAGCAAGGCAGTTGTAAGTGACAGGAACTTGGTCCAAGGGCTCAAATGGGGCTTCAGATAAGCCACGCAGAACCACCGTTAGATCCCACTGGGGAATTAGCGGACGGGACACAGGTCTGTTCCTTCTGACACCTTTTAGAAAACGTTTTGTGAGGGGATGATTGAAAACAGACCTATCACCAAAACCCTGGTGACAGGATGAGATAGCTGCAGCATATGTTTTAATAGTGCTGAATGCGAGCCCCCTGTCCGTCCGTATCTGCAGAAATGATAGGACATCCGCCAGCTGGCAGGAGAGCGCTTGAACATTCCGCTCTGTGCCCGTTCTGGAAAGCTGCCCATTTAGCAGCGTAAGATGCAATGGTAGAGGGCGCCCGCGCACTCTGAATCGTGGTGACCACATCATGCGGCAGCCCAGAAACCCCTAATCGAAACCGCTCAGCGGCCAGACCCACAGCCGATGGCTTATTTCCGGAGGATGTCTGATTATCCCATCCGCCTGGGGAGGGGCGTCCTCCCTTCGCGGGAGTCTCCACGGGGAGCCGGACAGTAGCGCTTGCTGGTCCGGAAGCCATGGCGGGGACAGGCGTCTGGGAGCCACCAGAATTACCGAGAGCTGTTCTGACCGAACTCGGTCCAGGAGACGGGGAATCAGAGGGACTGGTGGAAACGCATAAAGGAGCGTTCGAAGCCCGGGCTGGTGTGAGGAGGCGTCCGCTCCGAGCGAGGTTCGGTCCCGGAGACTCAGGGAAAACCACAGGCGACACTGAGCGTTTTCGCGAGCCGTGAACAGATCCACACGGTTCCCCGAACCTTATCCAGATCTGTGATATCAGCGCGGGATGCAGACGCCAGTCGGAGACGCGGGGACCCCCTCTCGACAGGATGTCTGCCGCTACATTCAGGATCCCCAGAATGTAGGTGGCACAGCAGGTGGACATGTGCCCAACACAGTAAATCTGTGGCTATGCGCAATAGAGGGGGGAATCTAACTCCCCCTTGGCGATTTATGTAGGCTGCCGCCACCTGGCTGTCTGTGTGAACTTTGACATGACGGCCATCGAGAAGGGCAGCGAAGTGCATGAACACATTCCTCACTGTCATAAGCTCCAACACATTTATGTGCTCGTGCGTGTGGGACGGCCAGCGATCTGCCGCCGTATGGGACAAGCATGTGCCCTCCACCCCGGACAGTGACGCATCCGTAAACACAGATACGTGTGACGCAGGACGTCCGATGGGAATCCCATGTGAGGGGATGCAGGGATTCCCCCAGTGAGCGAGGTCCCCGCCCACTGAGGGGGGAACCCTCAACATACGTCTCTTCTGACGTATCGGGTGTACCCGGAGGCAGATGAACCAACTTTGCAGGCGCCTCGAGTGCAACAACCCCAGCAGCACCACCGAGTGGGCTGCAGCCATCATGCCCAGAAGTCTCATGACTAACAGGGCTCTCACGATCTCGCGGAGTTGCACGCGGGAGATCACCGTGGTGAGATCTGCCGCTCTCACCGGCGACAAACGTGCTCTCATTAGAGAGGCGTTCAGCTCCACCCCGAGAAACATAATCGACTGGGATGGAAGAACGGAGTTCTTCCCCCAGTTTATAGAAAACCCCAGGGTTGACAGATGCTCTGTTAACCTCCTGGTTTGCACTGACGCCCCGTCCTCGGACCGGGCGCATCGGAGCAGATCGTCCCGGTAAAATAAAACCCTCGTTTCCGCCGTGCGCAGTGGCTGCAGCGTGGTCTCCAGACATTTAGAGAAAGTGCGCTGGGCTAGCGAGTAGCCGAAAGGGAGACATTCGTGCGCGCGTTCCGACAGCGGACGTGTGCTCGAGGTCACGTGAGCAACGTCTGAGGATTGGTTTCGCGTCCTTACCGCCGTTGCTCGTACCAGAGAACTGGGAGCGACCCATGGAGGGCTGTGCTCGAAAGGGCGAGTGTGAAACAGCTGGAAGAGGTTGATCCGCACCGCAGAGCGTGGAGTCCATGAAGGACGAGTGGGAACCGGGCCCGTGCACGGGGACGTCAAAGTGCCAGGGATGGAGCCGCGCAATGTGCGCGCTTTGCGCGTGGTCGCGACAGTGCCATGGCATCCCGTCCCACCCAACGTTGTGGGGGGAAGCGGGACGAGTCGGGCCTGGCCGTAGGCTGGGGGCGGTGCGCCAATGGAGCGCACCCTTACAGCTAACCGTGTAACATGACCGAGTCCGACTGTGTGAACATGCAGATGTGCTGCAGTGCTTGGTGTGGGGAACATCATGTGTGAGGATTCGGCAGAAGGTTCTGCAGAGGACTGTAGGATTCTGCTCTCGATGTGACGTTTTTTGGGTTTTATTTCAAAACCAAAATAATTCACAGAGTTAACATTGCAGCCATAAGCACACACATTCCCTCCAACAAGTCGTTTTCGTGGTTGTTTTCGGCGAGGTTCCTGTGTCTGCCAAGGCTGTGTCTGCTGGCTCGTTCGGAACCGTTGGCCGCCAACTCCCTGGTCCCGCCTCAGCGGGAGGCCGGCTCCGCGGGGCGGGCCATGCAGCTGAGCGCATGGAGTTTAAGCGCCGTTCGTCCCATCCTCTGGGGGAACGGCCGGAGTGCGAGGCTGACCGAGAGTGGACCAGGTCTCGCACCGTGGCTGAAAGTTCAGCCGCTGAGCCCTCCAGATGACGCTCGTAAGATGGGGACCAAACAGAACGTCAGAGGTGATGTGGCCTTCCAGCATCTCTCTGTGCAGGTGTTCAGGAATGGAGGGCAGGGCCGTGAGCCACAAGGCCACTGGATAAGGGTCTGCCAGGCAGCAATGCGAGCAGAACCGGTGAGTACAGCAGCGCACAGATTGAGGATGGCATCAGCAGTTTTAGTAATGATGGTTTTTGACTCGACAGGAGAGTCAAGCTCCTCCACCATTTTGGAAATGCCAAAGGCGAGAAGGCGATGTTATTTCCTGCAGCGCCGGTCTGGAAGGCGCACTGGTGTGCGCGATCGGCGAGCCGCCTCAGCAGCTGGTCATGCTTAGCGGGAACTGCTGGCGGTCCAGTGAGGTGGTTCTTGACGCCACACAGCGAGGCCAAGTCCGGCTCCAGTGAAGGAACGGATGGCCAGCCCTGGTCGGAGAAGCCCTCGACCTTGGTAATGGGCGCATATGTGGAAATTGGCGCCTTGAGCCTGGCAGGCTCAGAGAAGGTGGCGGACCAGCAGCTCATGGCAGCGGGGAAGCGCGGCCAGACGGGGTCTGGACAGCGCGTCTGTGTTGCCCCGAAAATTCCCGCCAATTCATCTGCCTCAGGGGAGCCGGTTCTGGAACGGCTAGCCCCCTGCGGGTCGCAGCCGCGGAGATGATGGCGGGCAGCTCCTGGAGCAGCGCTCTAACTGCTGGTAGGGAGGAGCAAGAAACCACTGGAGCAGAAGGACCCGCTGAGCGAGGCTCGTCGACCTCCGTGTTGTACAGGAGGGAAAAAGGGCTATGGCAGCCAGCCTCGTCGTGCTCCTCATGAGGCTCGTCGACCTCCGTGTTGTACTGGAGGGAAAAAGGGCTATGGCAGCCAGCCTCGTGGTCGACCTCCGTGTTGTACAGGAGGGAATAATGGCTGTGGCAGCCAGCCTCGTCGTACTCCTCACGAGGCTTCTCGACCTCCGTGTTGCACAGGAGGGAAAAAGGGCTATGGCAGCCAGCCTCGTGGTCGACCTCCATGTTGTACAGGAGGGAAGAAGGGCTATGGCAGCCAGCTTCGTCGTACTCCTCGCTGTCGATGACACCGTCCAATCGGTAGGAGCCAGCCGGCTCCTGGCCGACGTTGAAGAACCGTAACGCCTTGTCCAGCGAGTATGTGCCAGCCACCGGAATTTCCTCGTCGGTGGAGGGGGTGAAGTACTCGACCCAGCGGACCTTTTCAGCCACGGGCAGAGCGGTACAAAACGGGCACGAGGCCTGGGGGTCAAAGCCAGGCCAGCGTGGTGCGCCCCGAGACAGACCTCACACTTGGCGTGCAGGTCGCCGCTGGAGATGAAGCCCGTCTGGCAGGCCGGGCAGGTCCTGGCGTCGCTGGACATGGTCGGTGAGTAGATTTTTCTTGTATAATTGCTCTTAAAGGAAGCTCTTAAGATTGGCGTGAAGAGAAAACGGAGGCGAGCAGTGGAGTCGCTCCACTTATATAACCCACAAGGGGTGCCCACGTGGTGGGCGTACATTTAAGCTCTTCATGATTGGCTGATGCTGAGATCACCCTTCCAATAGCAGCTCGCTTAAGGGCTGCGACTAGACGAAATAGAACATGCTCTTTAAGAAGGCAGCATTTCAATTTGCAGCTCCAGTTTGGCGTTAGCTTGTCAGCCCTTTCAGAAGCTAACAATTTCTCCCTGATTTAATGGCTTCCCTTTGAACTTCAAATTTTATGGCAGATTGTAAAAAATATAATTCTAAAATATTTTTTTTAATATGTTAAACATGCTTACAAAAAATCGTACCTGTAGGGGGCCACTGGCATGCAATCTTGATTGATTTGAATTGCAACTGTTTCAATTAGTGAAAAATGAACTTTATGGTTTATTTAGAAGCTGGTAAAAATGGTTCAGTAAATGAGGCAAACACAGTTATGACTTCCTTTTATTTTAGTTGTTTTGTTTCATTCATATTCATAAAAAACAAGTGAAAATAAATGCATGGATATTTTATAGAACACAAACGCTGAGATACACTGCTGATTATTGTGTTGTGCTGTTTTAGCAACATGTTTATTCAGCAGCTGCCGTTTTCTTTTACATGTCATCAGGTTTCTCAGTTCTTTACATTCCAAGAAAATGCTAATGTTGTAGGGGATTTATCACAATTTGGGAGCTATTTTTTTTAAAGTAAATTTTACACAAACTTTCAATGTACTGACTTTGAAATAATGATTCAAAAACATTGGGCTGCACAGTGGTACAGTGGTTTGCGCTGTTATCTTGCAGCAAGACGGTCCTGGGTGTGTATCCCGGCCCGAGGTCTCTGCATGGAGTTTGCATGTTCTCCCTGTTCATGCGGGCTCTCTCTGGCTTCCTCCCACTGTCCAAAAACATGACTGTCAGGTTGATTGGTCTCTAAATTGTCCTTAGGTGTGTGTGTGTGTGTGTGTGTGTGTGTGTGTGTGTGTGTGCGCATGGTTGTTGTCATGTGTGTTTCTGTGTTGTCCTGTGGTGGACTGGCAACCTGTCCAGGGTGAACTCTGCATGTTTACCTGAAGACTGATGGAGATAGCCCCCCCCCCCCACACACACACACACCCCACCCACACACACACACACACACACACACACACAACCCTGCATGGATGAGCAGGTATAGAAAATGGATGGATGGGTAGATATAAAATACTAAGTTGAAATGATTCAAATGTTTGGAGTTTGGCTACCAAGAATGTTCACATTTCCTCTGAAGAGTGAGAGCCAGTTTTGGAGTTTCCTGATGAAAAGGATTCAGTTTGCAATGGGTTTAGTTCTCTGAGCAAACCAAGGCAAGCTGTGTATCACACAGAGCTGTGGATGGAGTCACGCATGCTGGATTGCCCTTTTTCAGTAAAGTTAAAGCACATAGTCACATCATGCATATTTAACAACTAAGAGGTTCAAAGACACAAGGATGGCTCCCAGCAGTCTTTTTGTTCACACTGTTATAATCAAGTCCTTAAAACATTTTGTTTTTGCATCTACACGAGCACAAGCAAGACAAACAGTCTCTGCAAACATTGAAGCCAAAACTAGGAGTGTTACTGACGGGATGAGTCAAAGTCTTGGCATACAGACAGAGTTTCCTTAACTTTAAATTACAATGTAAAACTTCAGAAACATAAAGGCCTCTAACCTGGAAGAAAGCGATGTTTCTTGATGAATAGATGTGGAGACTTCTATCCACTCATTATGTTCTGAAACAATATAATCACCAACAGCTCAGCTGCAGATTCTTCGGAAATAGTTTTCTTTGCTTTATAACTAGCTGCTTTTTGTGTGAAATTGAGCTTCAACATTTCTAATGATGTTTTCTTTGCAGTTTCAATCATGAGTCCTCTTACTGTGGAAATTTTGCTGTGTGTTTGTGTCTTGATGCAAGTGTTTTTGCTGTCTGAGAGCATTTTTAATTAGCACTGTGAACAGATGGATGCAGCAGGTGAGCGTGGTGCTGCCTAAAAAACTTAAATGTTTGGAACTGGCAATGTTCATAAAAAGTGTGTCATTATTTGAAATTCAGAAGAAAACCAAATACAGAAAGAGGGAAAACATGGAATCATTGCTACATGGTATTGCACTGTTGTCTCATGCTGAGAAGGTTGCTGGATAAAATCCTGCCTGTGATTGGTCTCTGATGTGAGTGTCTGTTAGCATGTCCTCGCCATGCATGTGTGGGTGCTCCCTGGGTACTCTGGCTTCCCCCCACAGTCCAAAAACATGTCTGCCAGATAAATTAGGGACACTAAATCTTCACCAGGTGTGAATGGATGTGTCACCCTTTGATGGACTGGTGACCCATCCAAGTGTTCCCCACCTCTTGCCTGGTGACTTCTGCTTAGGACTATAGCTTCCTGTGACCCTAGTGAGAATCAAGTGGTTCAGATGGTATATAGATAACTGGAATCACAGTTATGATAAAGTGTTCAGAATCTATAAAAGCTTTGTGGAAAACGCTGAATAAACAGGCAGATGTATAAAATATACCCTAACAGCTGATTAGATGACATATGGATTACAATTTGTCACAACCAAACTCCACTTAAGCAGATCAACAAAGTAGAGTATATTAGATAACCATTTAGGACAACTCTTCAGGGGACACCATTATTGACCACTGTGACATTTTCAACCTGCACGTACAGCTGCCACTGCAAAACTATGA
This sequence comes from Nothobranchius furzeri, assembly GCF_043380555.1. NCBI lineage: Eukaryota > Metazoa > Chordata > Actinopteri > Cyprinodontiformes > Nothobranchiidae > Nothobranchius > Nothobranchius furzeri. The sequence continues at coordinate 47,728,391 of NC_091749.1, forward strand.
TTGGTTTTCACCGCTAATGTGCATTGCCCTCAGACACTTAATGCCTAACAAGGTAAATTGTCTAATGATTTTATGAATCTTGAGGGAATCCTAATGCTTGACAGGGTAAGATGGGGGAGAAAGAGTTTAGTTAGACTGTTGATCCTTCTCAAACAGGAACCAGATCTGCCCAAAAAGTTCAAGTTGTTCATTTCACTCTAACATATGTGCCATAAGTCAAAATATAACTTCTGACAGTCAAGTATAAAGGCACAGTTACTTAAAACTGTGGGCAGAACGGGTTGTAGTTTCAGACAAGAAGACAAAAGGTCACATGTTGACTGATAAATGGTGTTTCATTGAGTTACTTGGTTACTCAACCTTCCTCCACCACAAAAATAATCCTGCAAATATTTAATTAGACATCTGTGAATTTGATTAGTGTAATTTACACGTTCTCTTATCATATCTCCATCAGACTCCCCTTTAAGAGGATCACAAAACAAAGCAGAGCTTCTCTTCTTATCTTAGCCACTGATTAGTTTCCAAAATAAAGATCATCTCATCTCATCTCATCTCGTCATCTTCTGCCTATCCGGCTCCGGGTCGCAGGGGCAACATCCCAACTAAGGAGTTCCATATCATTTTCTCTCCGGCCACCTCCACCAGCTCCTCCGGCAGGACCCCAAGACATTCCTGGGCCACTTTGGATATGTAATTCCTCCAATGTGTCCTGGGTCAACCAGGGGGCCTCCTTCCAGCAGGAAATACCTGAAACACCTCCCTGGGGAGGCGTCCAGGAGACATCCTACCAAAATACCCAAACCACATCAACTGACTCCTCTCAATATGGAGGAGCAGCGACTCTTCTCTGAGTCTCTCCCGAATGTCCGAGCTCCTCACCCTATCCCTAAAGCTGAGTCCTGCCACCCCGCTGAGAAAACTCATTTCGGCTGCTTGTTCTTTCGGTCATTACCCAAAGCTCATGACCATAGGTGAGGACTGGGTGGTAGATCGACTGGTACATCGAGAGCCTTGCTCTCCTGCTTAGCTCCTTCTTCACCACAACACACCGGTTCAGCATCACATCACTGCAGACGCTGCCCCAACTGGCTCTAGTTGCCAAAATAAAGATAAAAAAAATCAAACCTAAACCTAACCTGTCCAAAGATATGAGGAATGTCTTTGTTTTTATAGCTGAAAATAAAATTCCCAAATATAAAATTTTCTAAATTCCCACTAATATGACTGTAGAGTTGTTGCTGTGCAGCTGCACAATAACAGAGGAACGCTCAGTAAAAATACAATATGTTTTTGTGCACCATAGTTTTGGATCTCTCTCAACCAGCAGTGTTTTTCTGAGGATGAGGTTCTGAAATGATACATTTGTACCATCTTAGAAAACCAAATGAATTGAGGGTGACTGGGACAATCTCTGAAATAAAAAAAAACATGCAGTGGAGAAACAAGTAGAGCCAGCTGAGCTGAAGTGATTCAACAAGATAGGCAATATTAGCCTTTATGGATTCCACAATAGTACAAGAATGACGTTTAGAAGTTATCCCTTTCTGGTTGATTCCTACCGCTCTAACAACTCAAACAACTAGGGAGAGAACGCACAGTATAAATGAAGATCTGTAAACAGAGGTGGCCTCACATTACATACAAGTAAATCTAGAAAAAATAGAATATTTTATAAAAGTATATTTATTTCTATAGTTCAGCTTAGACTGAGAGACCTTTTAAAGGGTCCTGAACCCTTTTCAGGTGTTCTGGATTCATCAGTTGATTAGAGTGTGACACTTTTGAGTCACGGCCGGCTCTAGGTAATTTGGTGCCCAAGGCGAGACCGCCCATTTGCTTTTTAGTTTTCTACGGCTAGTTTTTAACAAACTTACATTTAACCCTTTGATGCATGAATTATGAAATCTTCAACCATGATTTTTTAAACATTTTTTTTCATTCATCTTTAGGTGTGAATGAAACAAATTTCAAATATTTTTTGTAACATTTTGTTAATTTACAAACAATTTATTACATGTCCAGCTCAGTGGACAGCGTGCATTCTGAACATGAAATATGTTGGCTTGACTTACTGAAGTCCAAATGGAGGGGCTCGCATGCAATAAAGTCTTCAACAGCTGTGCTTAATAGCAAAAATAAATAAATAAATAACAATTTTGAGTACCTGTCCACTGTAGTGACCATTATGCATCAAAGGGTTAAAACTTTGTAGATCTCCCCATCTTCTTTTCCTGTTGAAAATCCACAGCCGGCGCGCAAAGCATGCTGGGATAGCCTTGTTCTGTGAGGATACAACAGACCCATCCTCGAAATGTGGGCGGAGCAAGGATGCATTTGAGGACGCGAGAATGAGTATTCTTGGAACTCGGACAGTACTCGTCGCTGTGCTGTGCCGTCATGGACCTCAAAATGCGCCCTTTCAAGCATCCTTCCCGTGGATTCGAACACACTCAGTGTTAGAACAGGTCAATTAATGTAGACATTAGCATGGGATTGGCTCAAAAATATCATGTTACATTAAGTGAGAAGGCCCTTGCAAAAATATGTTAGTTTGACATAACGGAGCTATTTTTATTCATAGATGTATTTAATGAGAGAGAGAGAGAGAGAGAGAGAGAGAGAGAGAGAGAGAGAGAGAGAGAGAGAGAGAGAGAGAGAGAGAGAGAGAGAGAGAGAGAGAGAGAGAGAGAGAGAGAGAAAATAGTTGTGAGGTGTGAGTTTATATGCAGTACATTTTTCTCTGAGACCCCTCCGGCTCAGACAGTTGCATGCTCAAGTCCAGTGAAGTGCAAAGCAGCTGGAGAACCATGTCGAGATTCAGGAGAATGCTAAGTCATGGCATATTAAGGTAGCGCGACTCATGTTGCGAATGACCGCAGTCACCAATTCTTGTTATGTGTCTTACCCACGTATGTCTGATCTTTGAATTTTGTGTGCTGAAACTGAATTTCATTTCTCTGTATGTCCTGCACATGTGGAGAATATGACAATAAATGACTTTGACTTTGACTTTGATTCCATTTTTTCAGCAAATGGTATGACTTTTAGGTGTTGAGATTCTTTTGTTGTTGTTGTTTAAAAGCTTTATATATAATGAATGACTGTACAAAATACAGAATGGGCATACATAATTTTACTCTCCAGCACCACCCCATTTACCGAGTTAGCGCTTACATTATGCAGGATGCAATAGTAGCAAATACTTCTTTAAACAGGTGAGGGAGGATAGAATCATTCGGTAAACCAGCTAGCTTCAGGTGACTGACCATCACACATATTCACACGCTGGTGGGGATGAGCCATAATGTAGCCGCAGCTGCCCTGGGGCACCTGCCGAACACTGGTGCCACCAGTCCCTCCAACCACCACCAGCAGACAAGGCAAGTTAAGTGTCTTGCCCACTGACACAAAAGCAGCATTCTCTGGTGGGAGCCGGGATTGAACCATCAACCTTCCAATTACTGGATTACCCACACTACCTCATAAGCTACTGATGTCTTCGTTTCACTAGATTAAAATTAACACATGGATTATCCTCCTTTACTATAATCATATTTACACACTTAGCAGTTTTAACTAGGGATGTCTCGATCAGGTGTTTTTGCCCTCGGGTCCGAGTCTGAGTCATATGATTTTGAGAATCTGCCTATAACGAGTCCCGATCCGATACTTTTGATACATAAAAAAATAATAAAAGGAAGAAACAGTTCCAGAATGTTCTGTATTTTTTTATTTAATTACCTTTTTATTTTATTTTTTAAGAACAGATCACTTCTTTGAGATAGCTTGAACAATCAAGTAATAGATAAAATAAATTCTTCACTTTTGGACTTTATTGCAAATATAAAAAGTCTAATATAAAACCAGATAGCACTTCAACTTAAAATACCTGGCAGGGGTTTATTTTGCTTCGGCCCCCAAAACGCTTAGATACGTCCCTGGGCATGGGACGGAGTTTTGAAGATGATCTGAATTGTATCAACTATATAAATACTACATGCTGATAAATTATTGCTTTATACAGGTACATACATGTAGTGGGATAAGTCTACCTACATTTAAGTTTTTTAAGAACTTTGTTTTGTTTTCTTGGTTTTTATTTTCCTATCTTCCTGTCCTGTCTGTCTCTGATCTTCCTGCATCAATGACAATAAAATGGCTTTGATTTGACTTTGATCTCTCAGTCCTCCAGAAAAACTCCTGCCTGCTTCCTTCTTTTTCACCTCACAAGTAACTTTTTAACTAGCAGATCAAATTGATCTATTGATCGCAAAAAAGCGGAGTGTGGCGAGCGCTGCAGCGGGGGCAGCATGAGCGCGTCCACGCGTCATGCTCAAATACAGACAGAACTTACCAGAGAGAAAATGAACGGACACAAATGACTGTGTGTTAATTATATATTTTTTGGTGACGCCACTTAGAAACTTAGAAAATGTTACTGTGGCCGCGTGCAGAACGCAGCTGGAGTTCATGAACAATCAACGGTCTGCCTACCGCTCTGTCTCTCTGCTCAAAAGAATCCCTGCTACGTTGAGTCCATGTGTAATGTAGCAAGTCCATTACACAGGTTTTTCTATGACTGAAGGATAAATGAAACCAGACTCAATGATTGTTTTAATGTTTATTTGAAAGGGGGAAACGTTTGGACCTGTAAGAAGAGTTGGTATGAATATAGAAGATTTAAAGTGGTAAATAAATGAATGTTTGTACTTACCTGTTTCCCTTGTGCTTCTGCAAGTGTTCCAGCTAAAAGAGTCCCGGGGGAGCTGGAGCACCTAAAGAAGGTTCTGGAGCATTCCATTCAGTAGGAATGGGAGGGGTGACCTGTGAAATTGCTCCAGGAATGCAGATTAGTTTCACTGAATGTTTTTAGGATTGATTAAGGATGTTTCTATTTTTGTATTGTAATTATTTAATGAGATCTTAGAGATGATGATTTAAGTATAATTTAAGAGTATTGGAAGATTGTATTTTTGTATTTACCTGTGTCTGAGTTTTAGGATTAATCCAATTAGGCACACCTGTTATAAATACAGCTCTGTGTTTGTTGGAGAGAGTTGAGTGTTGGATGGAGCGGCAGGCATGGATTTGTGCTGCCTGGATTTTAATTTTGTTAAATGTAAATAAAGTACACTTGGGTCTGCACTGGACAACGGCCTCCTCAGTATTACTTTCCTCCGGAGCGCAAGAGGGTCATTCTGACAAGTGCCTCGGCGCCACACCATGTATTATAGGTAGAAACTGGATCTCTTTTGTGCTCCTTCTGGGTGTGTAAGTTAAGGGCATCATGAGAGCCTGACAACTTTTAAGGAGAACCAAGTTGCTCTCCTGTAATTTGAAGCCAGTATCAGAGTCTGGATCGAGGCTTGGATCGGGAAGTAAAGCCCGAGTCCCGATCAGTCTGAAACCACGTGATCGGGGCCGATTTCCAATCATGTGATTGGATCAGGACATCCCTAAATTTAACACATTTCTGCTAATTATCAGAATCAGAAGGGTTTTATTGCCATATTTGCAAGAATCCCAACATTAGGAAATTCCTGTGGTACTTGGTGCTAGAAAAAATAGAAATAAACACAACGAAATGATAATAATATAGAGAAAAAATAATTAGAGAAGCCAGTGTAGGTACTGGTCAGAGCAGGTCAGTTCATGTGAAAACACAAGACAGGAGTAATTGTGTAGCCAGTCTCAACTTTTGGAAGGAAATTTGCATACTATAATTTTTCCATCTTCATTCAGCCCTCCTGCACCCATGCCTAGCTTCACAAGAGGAGTCATTCAGCCAAGGCTCAGGTGTAGATTTAGGTTGCTTCAACTTCAGTGGGGAAATACGGTCTAAAATCGACGTAGAGTCTAAACGAGAACAGCACTCATCAACATCCCAGTCAGAACAAGAAAAGTCACCTACTAATAGAGACTGATGGCTGCTGAAAATGCAGCAGCAGTGGTTGAGTTAATTGCCCAATAATGATGTATAGAACTTCCTGGTTTAATACTACGCCCTAGCGGGACATCAAAGACAAGTGGCATATGGTCGGAAAACACAACGGAAAACAGTTTTAGAATTTCTACAAATAAAGACAAAAGGCACAGAGATAGATGGCAAGCAGAACACACTGGCACCATCTTAATCTTCAAGAGTTATCATTACGACTACCACCAGCAACCTTACAACTTCTAGCTGCAGCTGCCTCAAAAGAGAAGTCACATTTTTTGGAGTTTAAGCTTTGTGGCTGAAGCCTCTGATTTGTTGAAAGGCCCATGAAGGGGGGTTTTAGGAATAAGTACTCAAAGAAACAGGAGAAACCACACCAGCTGATGAAGCATCTTTAAACATGACAGACTACAGCTTTTGTGGGTCAACAAAGTTACCAGAAAGGGTGACAGCTGTGTAGACACATTCCTTGTCATTATCCCCTGAGCACACGTTGACCATATTTTTTGGCATAGGCGTCATTTTAACCGGGGACATGTCCCCGGCAAAATTTGTGATTGGCAGCTGTGTCCCCCCCACTTTCAAAAATGCCTGCTGATGAGGATTTTTGTTTTACCAGCTCAGATCTTATCCAGGGGTCGGCAACCTATTCCCATCAAAGAGCCATTATTACCCGTTTCCCACAGTAATTCTGGACGGACCTTAATAAGCAGTGACTCAAGTGAAGCAGGCAGGTCGCGCTAGAAAATTTAGTTTAAAAAGACGTCATAAATGTTTTCCCCCGTCATTTTTATTTATAAAATATGAAGTAAAAACTCACAATTTAATTTTCATTCATTTGTCATTAATATGTAGTCTACACCCGTGCGTTAACCATCTTCCAGTAAACGCACAGCATCCAGCCCACCTCTCCAAATGCGTAAAATGTGCATCAGCCGCTAGTTAGGCGCACCATCAGCTGATCAGCCCAGACAAGAGCAGAGCAAATAGAGACAGAATAGAGGATGATTCTGTCTGGATGTGGATGGAGATTACATTTTACAGCAGCCTGATCATCATTTAAATACGTAAACCATCACCTGTCTTCTAGTCCACGCTATCAGCATTATTTTAATTGGTGTGTGTGTGTGCGTGTGCGTGTGCGTGTGTGTGTGTGTGTGTGTGTGTGTTTTCCACTTCAAACACTGGTCTAACCAACCAGACCAGCGTGTCCAGTAACGTATTAATGTTACAATTAAACAGTTTCCCTTCATGTAGGCTAGGAACATTTCACCTGCCGTGGCCCGACCGCTTCTGCTCCACACGAACTTTGTGCGCGATCAAATGTCTCTACGCATCATGGGTCTCCATATTAGAGACGGGAACAAGCGCTGTTCAGCCAGTTTCATAATTTCATAAAAAGAACATTTTTCCAAGTGACACATCCCTCAGAGAGACCGGGTTTCCAGACCGCTTCAGTGGGAGGAAATCATTGCATGCACCATGGTTCTGCGCTGCGCTGCGAACCCCTCAGATCTTCAGCTCACTGTCCACCGTGGGCGCTCCGAGCCGCGCTGAACACAGTGTCCAGTATAAAGCTCTGATGTTCTGATGGGAATCTTTTACCTCCGCGATGTGCGTTAACGATTAAAATGTCAGCTAATCCATGCGCATCAGTGTGCGTGGGGGTAATTCTTTCAAACCAAGCAACATCCTTGAGTTCATCTGTCAAAATAAACAGTCAAATGGAAATATATGTAACCTGCCGTTTAACTGTTTTGCCTTCTTGTGAAGATTGTTGCAAAGAGAAACAATTAAACTTGATTAACCCCAGAGCCACCCAGAGCGCATGTGGGAAGGTTCCTCCCACTGAAGCGAGTGTTTTCCAAACCCGGTCTCTCAGAGAGACTTGTCACTTAGAAAATGTTCCCTGATGATGAAACTTTGGCTGAATAGTGCTTGTTCCTGTCTCCAATGTGGCGACACATCCAGGAGCCGTCTGAGGAGAATCCCAGAATCTCACATCGTCTTCAGCTAATAAAGCGCCTATGATTACGCACAAGCGTGACGCGTCAACCCGGTCTCACAGTAAGACCAGGTTGGACCTGTTCAGGTTTACGCAGACAATCTTTACATTTAGAATTGGCATACAGATGTAAAATTAATGCAGTAAAATATAAAGCATTTTATTTAAATATCCATTCATTATTTTACAAACACAGAGCCGCATCAGATGGATGGAAGAGCCGCATGCGGCTCCAGAGCCGCCGACCCCTGTGCTAGCCTACTTTATTGTCCCCAGCAATTTTTAAACCCCACTCAAGTGTATGGTTATTGTCCCCAGCAATTCTGGAAACAAACTGACGCCCTTGTTTTTTGGGATGTTGATGCTGAGTCCCACAGGACTGTGTGAGGAGTATCTGTTCCATGATTAGAACCACATCCAGAGTAAATGGGTTACACCTGGAGCTTGACTACCTTTGAGAATTGAACACCGTAAATGTCTCCTGTATCTTACCACTGATCAGATGCATCTACTTTTTACCCCATTTTTCTAGGCCAAGCATCCATCTTGCTGTCATGTCTGTCTAATGAGACAGCTGTGGTCTTAAAGGAATATTCTCTTTTGAAACTGGTTAATTGCTGCTGAAGCTTACCTCACTCGACAACCTACTGTACAGGTGCTGGCCAGTAAATTAGAATATCATCAAAAGGTTGAAAATATTTCAGTAATTCCATTCAAAACGTGAAACTTGTACATTATATTCATGCAATGCACACAGACCAATGTATTTCCGATGTTTATTACGTTTAATTTTGATATTTATAGGTGACAACCAATGAAAACATCAAATCTGGTATCTCAGAAAATTAGAATATTCTAAAGGCCAATGAAAAAATGTTTGTTTCTCTAATGTTGGCCAACTGAAAAGAATGAACATGAAAAGAATGTGCATGTATAGCACTCAATACTTAGTCGGGGCTCCTTTTGCCTCAATAACTGCAGTAATGCGGCGTGGCATGGACTCGATCAGTCTGTGGCACTGCTCAGGTGTTATGAGAGCCCAGGTTGCTCTGATAGTCGTCTTCAGCTCCTCTGCATTGTTGGGTCTAGCGTATTGCATCCTCCGCTTCACAATACCCCATAGATTTTCTATGGGGTTAAGGTCAGGCGAGTTTGCTGGCCAATCAAGGACAGGGATACCATGGTCCTTGAACCAGGTGCTGGTGGTTTTGGCACTGTGTGCAGGTGCCAAGTCCTGTTGAAAGGTGAAGTCTGCATCCCCATAAAGTTGGTCAGCAGCAGGAAGCATGAAGTGCTCTAAAACTTCCTGGTAGACGGCTGCATTGACCCTGGACCTCAGGAAACAGAGTGGGCCAACACCGGCAGATGACATGGCACCCCACACCATCACTGACGGTGGAAACTTTACACTGGACCTCATGCAACGTGGATTCTGTGCTTCTCCGCTCTTCCTCCAGACTCTGGGTCCTTGATTTCCAAAGGAAATGCAGAACTTGCTTTCATCAGAAAACATAACTTTGGACCACTCAGCATCAGTCTAGTCCTTTTTGTCCTTGGCCCAGGCGAGACGCTTCTTGCGCTGTTTCTTGTTCAAGAGTGGCTTGACACACGGAATGCGACACCTGAATCCCATGTCTTTCATGAGTCTCCTCGTGGTGGTTCTTGAAGCGCTGACTCCAGCTGCAGTCCACTCTTTGTGGATCTCCCCCACATTTTTGAATGGGTTTGTCGTCACAATTCTCTGCAGGGTGCGGTTATCCCTAGAGCTTGTACACTTTTTTCTACCACATTTTTTCCGTCCCTTCGCCTGTCTGTTAATGTGCTTGGACACAGAGCTCTGCGAACAGCCAGCTTCTTTAGCAATCACCTTTTGTGTCTTGCCCTCCTTGTGCAAGGTGTCAATGATTGTCTTTTGGACAGCTGTTAAGTCAGAAGTCTTCCCCATGATTGTGGTGCCTTCAAAACAAGACTGAGGGACCTTTTAAAGGCCTTTGCAGGTGTTTTGAGTAAATCAGCTGATTAGAGTGGCAGCAGGTGTCTTCTATATTCAGCCTTTTCAGAATATTCTAATTTTTTGAGATACCAAATTTGGAGTTTTCATTAGTTGTCACTTATGAATATCAAATTTAAATGTAATGAACATTGGAAATACATTGGTCTGTGTGCATTGCATGAATATAATGTACAAGTTTCACGTTTTGAATGGAATTACTGAAATATTTTCAACCTTTTGATGATATTCTAATTTACTGGCCAGCACCTGTATGCTCCAACTACAGGGAGGAAGTGAGGACCAACAAACACAAGTAGTGTGTCATATTGGTACAAAATTTTCTGTGCACTGAGTCTGTGTGTTTGTCCCAAATGCATTACTTGGTTCTTTTTTTAACACAGGAAAATAGTTGTTTTACCTTTTGTTGCTAACTAGGGATGAGCCTAGATAAAACATTTTTGAAGAATACGAGCATGAAACGAGTAAACCTCGTAAATATCTGCATCGTGCTGAAGGAAAATCCTCATTGGGTAACTGACTGTCTTCACGCTCTGTGATTGGCCAGTCCCTCCCTACACACAAAACTCTCTAGCCGGCCGGGAGCACAGTCTGTCCGGCTCATCCACGCACACACACACAGACAGTAACGGATCTCGCTGTGATTGCTTCACTGTTGCTCACGTTTCTTCAGTTTTCCCTAGGTTTTCTTCAGCTCGCCTCTTTTTCGGTTGAATATTTAAAGTTACTTTTTTCGTAACTTACATGGTGCATTTGACAAGACAGAGCTGACGTGCTGCATCAGTCACTCACTACCTCCGCTCCGGTGTTTTTTTTTAACTCCATCTCTCTCCCGCTCACCCTCTCTATCTCTCTCAGACACACACACCTTAATCAACATTGTTTTGTTTAACTTTGTGTGCGGCAAAATGCCAAGAACGTTAAGAAAAAAATCTGTTTAATCAAATTAAAATAAAAAATATATACATAAAGTTGTGTCTGGTTCTAGCATTTCATATTTCCTAGTTCCTACTGCATGAGTTCAGATGTATTAATCCATGCACTCAAATATTAATGTTCTGATTTTATTGAAACACTTGTTCTGTAATAGTTTCTTTACTATTGTGATCAAAAATATTTCATCTAAATTCTGAGGCTGCTCTGTAAATAGTTTTCAAATAAACCACACACATATCAACTTCTGATCATTCCATATAAATTTCAGACTTAAAATAATATATTGATGTAAACCACACCCACTTCCGGGTTATGCCACGCCCATTCCGAGTACAGATACAGATACAGATAATTTAGTTGGTTGAACAGATACAGATACAGATAGTGGTGTACTCGTTCATCCCTATTGCTGACAAAGGAAAACAACGAACATCAGAAAGAAAAGAACTAAAGCAAAGAATCAAAAATACAGAAAAGCAAGAACTAAAACCAGTGATGGCCCTTCCTTACATCAAAGGCATAACAGAAAAAACAACAGCAACAATGAACAAACACAATATAAACACACCAACAAAACCACACTCAACAGTTAAAAAACGACGAGTACAGCCGAAAGACAAAATATGAGCAGGACATATGTGTGGAGTCATTTATGAAATCCCATGCACACTCTGCAATAAAATATGAGCAGCACATATGTGTGGAGTCATTTATGAAATCCCATGCACACTCTGCAATAAAACATACAAAGGAAAAACCAAATGCCAACTCAACACACAAACAATAGAACATCGAAAAGAGTGCGAGAAAGATCATAAACACCAAACAACAAAAATACAAAAGTATTAAAGACGCCATAGAAATAAGGAGACGTGGACACAACCATGAACAGAGACGATGGGGTATACATGTGGGACTGTGTCTTCGGTGAGGGGAGCGCAGGCAGCAGAGGACAACAACAGCGGCAAGCTCTGAGGAAGACCGCAGTGGTGATCAAAACAGCAGCAAAAAATAGCTCTTTTCTTGTGTTAAAAACAACCAAGTAATGTAGGTGGTACAGGATTCTTTGCTGAAAAAGAAACATTTTTGCAGAACTTCTACATTTTAAGACACTACATATTTTACAACATTCCATAACTAGAATTTCTAAATTATACAAACTGAAAGATACAAACTGCAAATAATTAGGTAAGGAGAACAAATACTTTCTTAAGACACAAACAACATTCCTTCCCTGTTGCCCCAATGTTTTATTGCATGTTTCATTGATTAGTAAGTATTCAGGGTTCCACACCAATAACAAGCCATTCAGGTGACCTGGTCACTGCAAAGGATAGGCACCAGCTCCCGGTTGGAAGGATCGATGAATGACTGACCGGTCAGACTTGTTGGGTGAAAACAGTTTTGGATATACGCGGTATGGAAATGATTTTGTCTGGGTACCATCTGGTGTTTTTAAATTAAACGAAGGTTCATTTCATCCTCGTTATATTTTGTTATTACTTTGTAGCTCCGGCAGGGAGGAGTGCGACCTTGCTTTGCAGGTCTGCAGGTCCTGTTATCAGAAAGCTCCCTAGTGAAGTTCAGACGAAGATTTCTCGGTCATACCAAGCATCTGGGATTGTTTTTCTCCATGGGTGAGAGTCTGTGAAGGGAGTGGGTGTGTTTATTTTTTATTGTGTGTGCGCTATGTAATTTCAATAAAACCTTTTTGCAAGCGTTTGCTTGTCGAGAGACCGAACAACTGGTGTGTATCTTCTTTCTCTCCGATTTTGCAAAGTCTGATGGTTGATTATTGGTAATTGGTATTGATAATCTATGACCTGATAACTCTAACCCCCTTGTGTGTATTCGACTTTCTTTGAGGTAATCTTGGATTGAATAATAAAATTACCCATCATTTTGGCACCGTGAGACCCGCCATGCTATGATGAGCCTGATTAAATGTACATTGCATGTTCTGCATGCGTTATTTCCTGATAATCCAGATGCCATGTTTGATCAATTTTCCCAATCCAATCAAAATTTCTCCTTGAATTCCAAGCATTTCAAAACTATAGATGCCCTTGAAAATAAATTAGCCCCTCTTCGTCTCTGCAAACAGAGACAGTAACTTCATCATGGTTAACCATTTTGTTTCTTTTGCTCTGAGGCCGTTGATTGACAGGTCAAGAGGACTTTAAAGTGTTGCTTATTTCTTTACAGACCTCACAAAACTGTCATTTTCTCATTTGAAAGAGAAGAAAATAAAAAAATAAAAACAAGCTGTTCGGCAGCAGCACATTCCCATGTTTTACAGAAACTTAATATTTTTAACTGCTCTCTAGTTATTATTGTCATGTTGTGATGGTGGAGATGATGGACCAAGTGTGGAGGAGCTGACCAGGAGGCAGGAATGCAGGCACGGATAAAGTAAAAATGGGTTTAATGACAGTATACGGCAGGAACAACGAGACCAACACGACAAACAACAATGATCTGACAAAGACTGGCACAAGGAGGGAGGTATAAATACACAGGTAAATCAGGAACACATGGGCAGGTTAACGAGGGGCAGGTGAGAACAATAAGGACTAATCAGTGCAGGAGAGGAACACAGTCAGGAAGGCAGGGGCAGATCGTGACAATTATCTTTTTGTATTAGTTTTTTGTGGTTCCTTGACACAGCGAGTACAAATAAAAAAAAAATTCACAATAACACCAGGTGTGACACACCAAGCAGCTGCGACGGAACCTTATTTTCTTCCATTTTCCCCTTTTAAATGATTCACCTTGGGTCACCCCTCCATACCAAATCAGAAGATTCTGGTATTGGTAAAATCCATTCTTAAACCAGCCTGGACCCTGGGGAGAGAGTCTTGTTTATCACCACAGAAAGATTGACAGCATTTATCATTTTTACCACTGTGGCTCATACTCGCTCTGTGTCACCAACCTCTGAGATGCCCTCAGGGCACCCCTGAAAATCTACTGGCCTGGTCCTTGGAAAAGGAAGAACTGCTAGCTGCCTGAGTGAACCCAATATATTAGCTGAGTGGTAAGGTTAGCAGTGGAAGAAGACATATAGTTGATCCCTTATAATTCCATTTTCTAAGAAGAAATTGGATTAGTTGTAATGAATTGCATTGAGTAATTAGATTTGGATTGGATATTGTTGCTTTTATATGTAGTGACTCAGGATCAGCTTTGCTCAAAATTGGTGCTACGTCAATAAACTGATCCTAAGTAAACTAATCATCATTTGTCATTGTGTAAATTAAAATATATGATTGGAGGAGCATGGTGGAGACAGAACTACAGGCAAGCTCTATGGACAGATAAGAGGGCAGGTGTAATAGAAGTTTTTTTTGTCATGTAACTAAATAAAAATCCCTGCATCATCATAAAATAAAGGATTTTAAATAAATAAATAAATAAATAAATAATTATAAAAGGTTGGACTGCACATGAAACAATACAGTGGCACAAAAGCAGATGAGCTGAAGCAGAAAGAGAGAAGAATAAATCCTGGAAGAGATACTTGTAAAGTGACAGCAGCTGATTGGTTACAGGTATGCAGCAGGGGTGAAGGGCAAGGAAAAGAGTAGCAAAGGGTTAAAAGTTACCTGAGAGAAAACATAATCACAGCAATGACCATGGGACTGTGTCTACTGAAAAATATACATAAAAAACTGAGACATTTAAAAAAGAAATATAAATCACCTATGAAGGACAACACAAAGTAATAAGCTGAGAACACAACAAATTTAGACCACTGAACATAGTGCATGGTGATTAAGAAGTTGAAAATTTATATTGTCTTAAATATTTTAGCACCAGATTAAGATTTTTTAAATATATGTGTGCACGCCAAAATATTATTGCAAACTAAAACTGGGTTGTTTAATCCAATATGGCTGGAAGCCACGCCTCTTGTTAATGAACATGCTCCTCTAGCTGGGCAACAGAGCTACAACACATTGTTTTACAATTTCTTTTCTTGGGTTATGCTGTTTTTTCATATATATATTTTAAAGAGACTATATCATGCAAAATCTGCTGGTCTGCCCAGTGGCTGCAACAGACTGAAAGGGGCATGGCTGCATGATCCTGCCCCACACTTCTCCATCCTGGTAGTCTTGAGTCCAAATCCCTCCTCCCCTGAGGCCTCATTTATCAACTGTACTTACGAACAGATCTGTGTATATATTGCGTGTAGGACTTAATTTACACATTGTGTGGCATTCATCATTTTGTACCTGTTTGTGGAAATGTTCCTAAATATAAGAAAATTTCAGACCGTGCGTAGGGACAGCATCTAGTGGTAGAACGGGGAGACCGCAATACCGAAGGTGTCAGTCATCCACAAATGTTCTTCATCATCCACAAATTATTTTGCCCATTAAATACATAAATGGAAAAACAGCTGCGTCACATAGTTGGTGCTACAATAGCCAAAGAGCATCTGACAATGTGGAATGGTTGTTGTGTTTTTTGTAATCCCAATTTTTTTCTGCTCCCATTATGATGCATTTAATCTTTTTATCTAATTAAAATAATTTTTAATAAAACATTATACTATATTTTTGTCCTTATGAAGCGCCTCATGATTTTGCTTGAGATGAGCTAGATAAAAGAACATTTCTATATTATTATTAAGGATTTGGCAGGACATGCTCTCTGGAATAAGCGCGTTTCCGTGGGCGCGCTGACAGGAGATCCGCCTGGAGCCATGCTGTGATTTGGGACCCTTTGTGGAGCGACAGATAAACCGCACAAATCCAATTCCAGTTCATTTTCTATTTCACAAGTACGAGAACCCCCAGAAACACCACTGCACCCCGATTATACACGTGTTGTTAAGGCAATCAAACTGAATGACAGCTAAGAGGCTGCACTCAGACATTTCCAAAAAAAATGAACACCTTCCAGAACAACTCCTTAAATGTAAATAACAACCAGGTACTATATGATTTTTTATATTAAAGTTTTTTTTTATCATTATTCCTGACAGGTACCTTTCCTCTGCCGTTACCCTACCTTGTAGCCTCTGTACGTTGTTTGATTCTTTTGCGCTTCGGCGGCCAGCGTCGCAACTTTTATTTTATTCCCGGGTAGAATGCAAGGAATCTCCTTACGTGCTGAGGACTTAGCATGACCTAATATGGTTAATTGAGGATGTTTCTGTATGTAAAGGACTGAGAGCGGACACGAGCAACTGGGTACGCACAGGTGGGATTTATCAGACAATTGCGAAGGAACAGGAACGAGAGGCCACTGCATGTTTCCTAAATCAGGATTTTGACTGTTCGTACAAACATTCTAAATTTCATTCATAGAAACGAATTTAGGAATATTGACACCCAGTCTCTCTGTGTAGTTAGCAAGGACTTTAATCACCACAGTTGAGAAGAACTGATTTATTTCTTGTCTGTTTTGCACAGTGCCAAGAACAGGGGTCTCCCAACACGTTGCTCACAAGCTACTGAGTTTCAAAACAGGAATGTCACTATTCCTTTTGCCTTTTTTTGCAGTATTGATGTATGAAATACAGCAAAAGCAACATGTGAATACAAGGCATTCTAATAAAGTAAGCATAGCGTTCTTTTTAACATAGTAAGCATATTCACACATGGAAAGCATCAATGTGACTAAATCACATGGCAGTAGCTCTTCTGTACTTCCAATGTGTAATTGTAGCTTACCGTCTCCAAAAGGTTGGTGACCCTTGGCCTAGAACCCCAAAAAAAAAAAAAAAGAGTATGGACTGCCACAGATACAGGATCCATGTCTAGTCTTTCTGAAGAAAGGTTTTGACACTAATGGCTGGATTTTATCTTCAGGAGCTCTCAAAAATCTAATTGAGAATGTGATCGATTTCACAAACTGCTTGTTAAACCGCTCCCAGTGCTGGACTGAAATTTCAGATGGATTACTTGTTTAAACCAGCACCATTCCAACGTTAAAACAGGTAGATGGATCAGGGCGGTAAGTACAGCTCAAATTCTAACCTCTAGCTTCTAGATGAAGGGTTATACAGTTTGGCTGGTGAGGGCCAGGAATGGACTGGCACAATAATTTAGGCTGAGAAGGCAGATTAGCAATCCGTGAGATCTTTAGAATCCCTGCAGGAACGATGGATGTGTTCCGTGCACCCCCTTTTTGTTGAACAAGCCAGAGTATCTTTTGTAATGACAGGATGAGATGAGCTTCACTGTCACAACAGCAAAACATGGTTTATCTGTGGCCTTCCATTTTATGCATCTCTAAAAGTGTTATTAGATGAGACAGTCTTAATAATTAAAAGTGTGTCAAGTGACATTTTGAGCATCACACTTGGAAAAAAAAACACTTGAGCTTCCTGCACTAGGAACTTTTACACAACTGAATTAAAATGTCACAGGATTGTGACCAGGGAGATTATAGAATCTGTTTTTGGCCTGGTCCAGTGCCAAAAGCTGTACCATAACTAATAAAAATGACCTTTTAAATGCAATTTACCCCAAAGTATTTTCAAAGGTTAAACATTTCCCCTCTGCTTACTATTCTGTGTGTGGATCCTTGACTATTTACCATCTCAAATGAAATGTGAAAGTCAAAGCTGTCTTTCGTTGAGCCAATTTGATGCTGCTTCCTTTTGATGAGAAAGGGATGTGGGCTGTAGTTGTAGGATTTAATAATCCATCAGAGGTAGGAAATTGAATTCAGAGATTGTCAAGGGGCTCAAGGAGAGGCTAGATATTTACAAAAATTCCTTCACCTGGAAGAGAGAGTAGAGGAACAGACATGCTTTACAAAGCAGCATTATAAACTGAGCAACTGTAGCTTTAGAAAAAAAAAAGTTGTTTCTGTAGTTGGGCTTTGTGTAAATGTGGAGAACAGATTTTTTAAATGGATTTATACCAGACTGAGGATGATTGTGAGGAGCAGATTAAAAAAAATGTTTTTAAAACAGATAATGTAGAAAAAATGAAACAAAATAAAACAGTCAATATCTATAATCAAATGTTTGTCTGGAGTTACAATAATAATGGGCAAATTTGGACCATACTAAATGATTTTCAAAATATTTAAATGTTTCACTGGGTTATTAACATTTATGGACACTAGCCACATTTACATAAGCCAAATTTCCCCAATCCAATTAAAATCTGGTTGATCGGAAATCCAGAGTCCAGGGCCGTGCAGAGACCTTTGACGGGGTGGGTGCTCAAAGTAAAAAAAGGGGCACTTATAGAGCAATCGAACAAGTTAGAAAATTCTGATAATGAGACCCTTGGGTTCAAACAACATAATAAAAATATATCAATTAGTGTCATTAGTGTTAATATTAGTTCATAAATAATCGTTTTAGTTTTTAAAGCTGACTTATATCTAGAGATGTTACAACCACATTTTTGTCCCTGATCCGAGTCCAAGTTGTTTGGTTTTTGATTATCTTCCAATACTGAGTCCTGTTCTGATACCAGGTGGTGATGCAAGGTATGATAAACGAATGAAGTTGCCTGACAATTGATCAACCATTGCTTAAAAATTAAATACAGCTTAGCCAGTAAATTGCTGTGATCATAAAACACGTAAACGGCAGCACGCAGGACTCACGAGGCAACGTTTTACGTGATGTTTACTTGCTGCTATGAGTAATAAGAAAGCCACGCCAAAATAAGTTTAAGAAGCCCACTAATAATTGTAATGAAAGCATTTAAAATAAATACCATACACAGTTGAGGAAACATTGGTTTAAGTACCTGATATGAAGTGGTCGCTGCATAAGTGAAAACCTTTACTCTCGAGATCCCACAGCTTCATTTCAGCTTGGTCACTAGTGCGTTTTATTACAATGATCCAACATTTGCGGTGCTCCGGATCTTGGGAAATCCTGTAGATGGCTCAATCCTTATGTCATCCGCGTCTGTTCTGGCATCCTGGGGGACAACAGGAATCGACCATATTTCCCGTTTGATTGAGTTTTCTGACAATAACAAATAGTCCAGCTGCGAGCTTCTGCCTGCCAATATGGCACCATTTAGATTTGAACTGTTGCATGCCGGGAGAAGTGACATCAACTCTCGGTGCTCTATAAGCTTGACTCTCCCATATTCCAGTTAGAACTGACAAAGCTCCTCAGATGACAAGAAACCAAAGAAGTCCAGTTGCCTTCATCAGTCGCCTGTCAGTGCGCCCCAGGGCAGCTGTGGCTACATCATAGCTTATCAGTGTGTGAATGTGTGTGTGAATGGATGAATGATAAACTGTAGTGTAAAGTGCTTTGGAGGCCTTACTCTGAGAGGCGCTATACAAGTGTGGGTCATTTATCATTATCATTTATCATTCATCTGAACCCTTTGGAGTAATAGTCAATTATAAAAAAAATACATAATAAAGTAATAAAATGTATATAATTATGCTCACATTCACTTTTACCATCTCTTTGTGGGAGGCGGAAAATTTATCACGGTAACCCTCTTATGACCATAAACATAACTGGTATTTGTTTGTTTTATGGCTTTAAAATTGTAATAAAAGTGCAAAGTGTTTGTAATTCTGCTCCTTTTTTTCAGAACAACCTCAGCTTTCAGTGTCTGGTTTGTATTTAGTGTTTATGTTTATTAAGGTCTGTAAAACTGTAGCTTAAATGAAAAAAAAGGATTTGAATTTTCTTTACATTTATTACTAAACAAGTACTTCAAAACTCGAGCAAACTATTTCAAAATAACTATTTAAACTCAGAACTATGTAGCAAAGACTCAGCTTCATTTCTCACTTCCCCATTTGGAAGGAGAACAACATGAAAAACGCCAGGAACAAAGACATGAAACACTCGGAGTTATTCCTAGCATGTGATCTGCTCACCACCGAGAAAGGCATAATGGTCTACTGGAAAAAGGTCAAAGGTCACTCCAGGACCCTAGGTCTGGATAAAGATGGTAATGACGAAGCTGACCGCCTTGCTAAGCTTGGTGCTGACCAGGGAACCTGCTGGGAATTCAAAGACGAGTGGCTTCCACCCAAGGCCGTCCACGAGGTCTGCGCGATTACTCGTCGCCATGCTAAACAGGCAGACGAAACTCAGAACATTGGAGGACCCTTGTGTCTAGGCAGAAAACCACAGGACGTGGACCTAGTCACCATGCAGGAACAAGATCCTGACTTGAAGCTCATCCGCAAGCTTCTCCACAGGGGCCCGATGCCTGAACAACCGTCACCACCTACTGGTGAAAGCCAAGATTTGGTAAACCTGCATCGTCAGCTCGCGCACCTGAAACTACAAAACTGTTTGTTAGTTTACATGCACGACAACTACAGCACGCCGCGCTGGGTCGTTCCAATCGACCACAGGGGAATAATGCTTGCCTACGCCCACGACACTCCTATTGGAGGTCACCCCGGAGCAAAAGCTACCCTCGCGTCACTGACAGAAGTAGCATATTGGCCGTCGATGTCCAAGGACGTACACAGCTATGTCCAAGGCTGCCTCATCTGTGCCCAGTTTCAACCCTCCCAGCCGTTCGCTAGAGCACCACTGCAACGCAGGGGAATAACCTTCCCTTGGTTCCACCTGCAGATCGACTGGATTGGACCGGTTCCCAAATCGGCAAGAGGAAACAAATATATGCTAACTATAACTTGCAGTTTTACAAAGTGGGTGAAGTGCCTTCCAGCACCAAATGACACAGCCGTCACAACCGCTGTACTGCTGATTAACCACATTTTTTGTCGATGGGTACTTCCACTCTGCATCGACTATGACCGGGGAACCCATTTCACATCCAGTGGAATGACATCCCTGTTTGAACTTCTGGGAGTGGAAGTTAAATTCCACCTCCCCTATCGCCCACAGTCATCCGGACAGGTCAAACGGATGAACCGCATGGTTGTCTCCATGCTCAAAAAGTACGTCTGCACCACTGGGGAGGACTGGGATGTTAAGCTCCCTCTGGTCCTGATGGCTATATGGTCCACTCCCTAGTGGTCCATGGGGGTTACGCCCTTTGAGATGATGACCGGCAGACTGATGACCCTACCACTACACCTCCTGTATCACCCAGAAGATGTCAGTGTTGCCACTGCCTATTCCACTCATCAGTATGTGGCAGACTTAAAAACACACCTCAGAGCTACGTTTGCACACGTTCAGAAGGAACTGAAGACCAACGTAGAAGGCGCTAAAGCCTACTACGACCAAAAGACAACCGGCCGTGAATACGAAGTGGGTGACAAAGTATTCTACTTCCGGTAAGAAGTTTCTGGCCTGCTGGTCGGGACCATTTGAAATTGCGGCAAAACTCTCTCCAGTTGCATACAGGTTACGCATCACCAAAGCAAGACAGGAGCCTGTCTACAAATGGGTGCATGCGAACCAAATCAAACCCTACGTCAAATCCTCCCCGCAGGTACAGAGACCAGACTCCCCACAGGAGGTAGACGTAGCCACCACATAGTTGTACGCATGGAAATGGAAAGGGGGAGGAAGTGCATGTCTAACCCACTAACATGTACTAACCAACAAAGAATAAGGCCCCCCCACCATCCCTTTCACTAATCACGAGTCACTCCATTACAGGATGGAGTTCCTATGGATCTTCTGCATCCTCTTTGGATCAGCGGCAGCAACTCCATCAGCTATCATCCAACCGGGACCACCAACCGGGATGATCCTCTAGGACTTCCCCGGATTGTTGATCACACACTGCCGCATACATACGCAACGTATCGTTGTCCGTTTGGGCCAGTGGGACATCTATCACAAGCACTTGATACCGACTCCCTCTCATCACAAATCAATTATTGGTACTGTTCAACATGCCAAGCGCACCACCACTTACATGTTGGCACAACTTCAAAAATTCATGGTCACAGAGGACGACCTCAGCGGAAATAACCGCCCAAAAAGGTTTCTGGGTGGACTCATCGCTGCAGCGTCCGCGGTGGGATCTCTCTTTTCAATAGGACTTTCGGCGGCTAACCCAATTAGTATTAAGACTGTCCAACGACACATTGCCGAACTACACGAGATGCCAGAGATCCAAGGGAAACTCCTCCTCCTAAACCACAAACAGGATGTACTTACTAATACCTTACAGGGTATTTTTGTAACTACCAACCTACACTCTGCTCTGATTAATGAATCTCTACGTGCAATCAAGACTTTGTCTGAAACCATACAGCATGATATTGTGTATACACGAGTGGTGAGAGATTTGATGCAGGACCTGCTCAGGGAAGTAAGTTCCACTATGGACAGCCTGGTGGAAGGTCGCATTCCCACATACTTGGTACCACTGGAACTGCTCAAAGACATTTTGACAGCTGCTACTCCCTCTACTGTACACCCTTCACAAATCCACCTAGCGTACAGCCTAGGCAGTGCAATTCCCATTCACGTTGATGCAGAGAAATTGGAACTTGGTTTCCTGTTAAATGTTCCCATAATTGAGGCACCTCACATCTATAGGCTTAAGTCTATGCTAAACGTTGGTTTTTGGAAAGATGGTAAGCATTTCCACTTTAAAATTCCTAGCTTCCTAGCTTACCAAGATAATGATAGCAAACTCTAACTCCTAACTTATATCTATGCACAAAGACCAAGGATATCCACTGGGTGTGTCCGGGACGTTGCCAATCATCAGTGTGGCCTCAGGAGCGACGCGCCCCTGCAGAATTGCCAAACAACGGTTACATTAAAAGATGTGGAAATGGATACTAGAGTGGAACGTGCGGGTGACAGATGGCTTATCAGCACCCCAGCGGACTCGGCCCTTGTAACTTATGACCAACATAACATTGCTACTGGGCTACAACTGCCGAACCAAACTATTTTCCTCTCAGTTCCTCCAGGTGCAATTGTACACTTGGGCAACCTGGCACTCCACCATCTCAACCTCGAACAGTATGACTCAGAGATTGAGATCATGGACGCATTCCAGGGTTATAACTTTACCATTGATTTAGAAATTAACCAACAACTGCAGACTGAAGGAACCAAACTTGTTAAGTTCACACAAACCCCAGATGAACTTACTCTAACGCCCATGAATAGATACCCATAACGCTCCATAGACACAGATTATACCACTTTAATCTGCACATTGGCCGCCCTGGGGCTGGGATGGCTCATCACGGCCGTGATAGCTTATTCCGCCTACAGGCGTGTTAATAAACTCCAGGATAAGACTCACCTGCTCACCTACAGCGTGCATCGCGACCACGTTCGGAGAAAGACGAAGCGTGAGTGTACCACATCGGTCTAAAAGTGGTAAGCAACATTTTCTTTGTTATTTTGTAACCCTATAAGTAGTTTAACTTTTATTCTACCTCTAATTTTATCTAAGTTTTGCATTATGTTACATTCTTTATAAACTACACTCTGAATGTATGACCCATGGATGTATTTTATGATAAATCAATGTTGCTATGAATTTTCTTGGATGTTATAATATGTTTTTAGGTTCTCTGTATTTTTGTTTCTTACTTGGTAACATTTAGCTAGTGGTTATGAGCCGGCCTAGCTCAGTCTGTCAGTGGATCTGTCAGCCGCCCAGCACAATTTAGAACCTCTTAGTTCATGGTCCTTGTTTTAGCCCATAGACTGTCCTAATCCCACCCTTTGGACCAAAAAGGGGGGAATCTTGGGGCCACATAGGCCAATGCGCGTGGACTCTCGTACATGGACTGCTTGTCCGGAACCGCGCGCCCCATGAACTGAACTGTATGGCCGGCGGAGATATGCCCTTTTATCCCCTCACGGTACCCCTTTTAAGCCCATGGACTGTGGACTGCCTGATCCTCGTCCCTTTTGTTCCCTCATGGAGTCAACTGTCCGTCGGCCTCCATCCTTCCACACTGTTACCCGCATGGACGACGACACCCCTGGTAGAATGTCCGCAATTGGACTTAGTTGCGTACCACCTGCGTGGGTGGTTCCTGCTCATTATGCGCGTGGGGACTATCCCATTTCCTATCCCCTCTTGTTCTTGTGCCTGACCAGGATCCAAGACCAAGACAAAGACCAAGGCGACCAACGTTCCTGAGAGACGAACCCATCTGTGCTTCCGACGATCGAGCTCTGACGCAATCCCCGAAACCAAAAGGGGAAATGTTGGGGTCCTGCCCTCATGAGAAAATTACTATGCAGTATTTTTTCCAAAGGACTATGCCATCTACGCCCTGAAGCGTAGACAATAAAGCATATTGATGTCAGTGCCAGCAGGGACTCCATGTCCCATGATCCTCTGCAGCCGGCAGCAGCTTGATGATGCCATCACGCGATGCCAAGTCTGACCGGCCAGTGGATACCGGCCGCTACAGAGACCACCCGCTGGACGAGTCTATAAAGCCGAGGCGCAGAGCGGAACTCGCTCTCTTCCTGTCCAGTTCATCTGGTGTAAGGAGACCCCCCCGCCTCTGCTCCTACCGCTCCGGACAGCGCGTGCATGAGGCGTAGCTGCTGAGATCAACGGAACAACGCCATCTGATCTGCTCAGCCCCGGACACAGAGGGACGCCTTGTGTTCGTTCATTCAAGATATTTTTTTCTTTTTTTATCTCTCTCTTTCTCTCCCGCTTCTCTAATAGTCCGAAACAAGCGGTCGACCACGTGACTGCTTTAAATTAACAGATGGTCTTTCTCTTCCGTGCTAAAAATGCCAACGGACCATCTCGAAGTAAGCACTGTTTCTTTTATTGTTTAATATCTAAGTTTGTTTATGCTGTGGCCAGGCTGACAGACTGTTGAGATATGTGATTTGCCTTTATGACTGATTGTTGTTTTTTTTTCATGGTCTTTGTGAAGCAATTTGAAGTGTTTTGATTAAGTTTACTGTGAACATTTGCTTACACCGTCAAATACACGTCTGATCAGGGTCCTACACCCACTGATTGTGCGTGTTTGGGAAGACAAGCTAAATTACACACACACACACACACACACACACACACACACACACACACAGTTCGATCCTTTGTTCAGCCAAACAAAGGATCCGCCATTTTGTTTTCAAAACTCCCTCCAGTTTGGTAATCAGCCTATCTCTGCCTGATTGAATCTTCAAGCAGCCTCACCATTGCTTGATCACACACCATCTCACCCCACTGGTCTGATTAGATTGTTACTTCACATTATCATTCCATGGTTTCATTGCTTGTTGTTTGTTTGATAAAATCAGTTGGTTGATATTGATTGGCTAGCGCTTTGAAGGAGCTAAGGTGATTATATTAGTCAATAAATGTTATTGCCAATTAAGTTTTGCCTCAAGTGAATTTGTCTGTGTGGGATAGAATATGACCGCTGCTGATTAAAAGAATTTTACGAACTTTAGACAGATTGATAGAGGGTTGGATTCATTTTTCCCCCGACAAAAAGGGGTGGTGCCCCGAGGCATATACACGGATATCCTAATTACGTAATAAATCGGGAAATATTTCCATATTTACGAATTTTATTGATTAATCCAAAGAGTAAGTAAAGCTTACAAAGTATCTGTTGGCTAATAACCACAACAGGTATATTCACATATAGGTTTGATTACTAACTTCGCTGATTTACATTTTAGTGATTCTTCTTCTTTATATTACTAGTAATTATATTATTACTTCTTTTAAAAGATATATTCACAGATATACATCTCTGCATTATTTCATTACAGCTAATTTCTTTTCATCTTTTCTATTATGATCTATCTTATTTTGATTTTTACCAGATATGGGCTACAGA
The DNA here is from genome assembly GCF_043380555.1 of Nothobranchius furzeri. Lineage (NCBI taxonomy): Eukaryota > Metazoa > Chordata > Actinopteri > Cyprinodontiformes > Nothobranchiidae > Nothobranchius > Nothobranchius furzeri. Next base: position 47,753,975 of record NC_091749.1, read on the forward strand.
TTATTTTGCCCTTCTGTTTTGATAAAATTTTTGCTCTAAAGCATTGATTTTTCCTTACATAAATTAAAGGGTTATATTAATTTTGTTCTTTTTGCATCACTTTTCTAGTACACATTGTTTACAACAGTCATGTATTTCACCTGAACTCTGTTCACATAATTTGCTTCACATAGCACATATAGGTGCATATATTGCTAGGTTTATTTTTATTTTTTATTTCACATCAGATGCAATCTGTGTGTCTACATTTATGTGCCCTGCATGTGTGCTCTTCTCCTCTCCTGGGTTTCGCCTGTGGTCCTCGCTTCCTGGGAGGACCTCTCTACGTCATTGCCTGAATTGGTCACCTATGAGTCCGGTTCGCGTGGGTCTGGCCGTCCTGTGGTTCGTGCCATGGTTGCTGGAGTTCTACGGTTCGCCTGGGGCTTGCTCTGGTCCCTGCTCATCTGCTTCCTTCCTGAGGATGGTGTTAAGTGGAATTACCCTTTCAAGTTTGCGAGTAACATTGACTATTCTCTGGTGTGGGGGTTTGCTTTCCTCACTCCTGAGGCCTTTGCCTGGGAACTAACCTTTGCTTCCTCGACTGAGTCCTCAGGGCGTCTGGGATTGTCTAACGACCCGTGGTTTCTGCCAGGACCCCGTGCCCTCGAAAAGGGGTGTTATGTAACATCCAGCAATGGTCAGTTTTTAGGTACAGCTTGACCTTTCAACATCTGGTCAAAAAGGAGACACAAGACTGCATGTGTTTCCTTTAAATCAGCCTGCCTTCATCCCATCAGCTGGAGCTCAGAGCCTCTCTGCAGCTCTGAACACAGATAATGAATTGTCAACAATAATGTTCTCTCCTCAAGGTGCAATCTTCATAAGTGAACACTCGAAGCTCAGATCAGTTGCTAAATCAAAGAATGATTTCCCAAATTAAATATGAACTTCTAAAACTTATAAGCTAAATAATCATCAAATAAACGTTTGTTTATTGCTCCTTATAATAATTCTAATATAATGAAATGTTTTCATTAATCTGTGCTCAGTGATTGAAGTTTGAAATGAATGTTATGTTATGTTTACAGTGATTGAAATATGTTTCAGCATGTCTATATGACAAAGTCATCACCACTTGCACTCACACAAGAACAAAGTAAGGTTAAGTTAAACTCATGACACATAGATAGTCCTTTACCCCAGATCAGAGCATCCGGTTTCAAAGAAGGCGCGTGCTTCTGAGACTCTTGGTAATATTCCTCAAACTTGTCAACCTCTTGTTGGCTACACAAATCATAACACGAGAACATTAAAACTGGATCACTCTGGTGATTCAGCAGTTCAGTTCAGCTCAGCGATTCAGCAGTTCTAGAGAAACCTTCAGACTGGCCAGCTGAAGCAAAACCCTCTTTAATCCATCAAAGCTTTTGACACGTGTCAAAATCTTTGTTTGCACCTGCAAAGCTGATACAGCAAACACTTCCTGCAGAACAAGCTGATATTGTTCCGACTCCTTAAAGAGTCCCAGACGCGCGGTTCCATCTGTTGGTCTCTCTTCCGTTAGACCAAGCACGGGTACGGAGTAGATGGAGTTAAACACCTTTTAAGTTGACAGAACGAGGAGACAAATGATCAGAAGTCCATTCACTGTTTCACCGCTCATGAGGGGGAGAGTCTCTGCAGCAAGTCCCGCGACCTGCTCTTGCCAGATGCTTCGGACAGACTCTCGCCGTTCTGCTGAAAACGGCTGATTTTTATTGAAGATTACAGGAATGTTACATACGTAGTTTGCCATACACACACGTAATTCTGCCATCTGCACCTGCAGACGCACGTCAGCTAATAGCCTTGTTAATGAAAGACCAATTCATCCCAAGGACATGCAACCTTGAGATGATCAGGACACATCCTGCAACATCCTTTGCTAACAAAGACAGTTGTTCTTGTATTGAGGAACTGAAGGAAGGAACGCTTTCACTCCCTTATGCAGCTGTTCAGCTTGAGCAGAAAAGGCACAGAGAGGTCTTTGATATTATAACAAGATTCCATGAAAAGGCATATAATAATGTATTTATGATAATATATAAGGGGCAAAAGTGAGAGATACATATTTAATCATATAAAAGAGCTTATAATAATATATGAAAGAGCTTATATGAGAGATATATATTTTCAATCCCCCTTTTGAACTCTTTTAAGAGTTCAATAAAGATATAAGAAATCAAAACAATAACACCAAATTCCATCAAAAAGAATCCAATAAGCAAAGTTTTTTTTAAAATACCAATACAAACAACCAATCAGATTACATTTACTCATCTCTCTAGCAGTAAACTAATACAAAAAACATGATTATACTTTCAACTGAACATGTCACAACATGTATGGATCGCATGCAACTCCATATGAGGGCGAAAAACCCTAATTATCATATGTTTATAGGGAAAATTCCCCCATGTCCCCCCTTTTTGTCATATCTCAATTTTGGGGCGAACGCCTGTTGGCATAGAGTGTGCATGCCTAGGACATCAATGATCAAAAGAAACAAATACAATAAAAACAAAAAACTCATAGAAATAAACAGTTTAAGGGATTGTTACAGAAATCACTCAATATTCTCACACTCTAACAACATCTTCTTCATCATGAGAGTCATCACTTTCATCAGAGGGTTCCCCTCCCAAATAGATTTTAGGATTGGCTAGTAACAAGGGCATCTGGATAATTGGGTCAGCAGGTGGAGGGTGTAAAATATTACCCTTGTAAAATAAATGAGGGTGTTAAATAGAACCTTTGTAGAATGTTCATAGGGTGGTTACTTCTTCCCCCTGTTGAGGACCCTTCACTGGCTCCAGGCAGCTGCAGGGGTGATGATATCAAGATTCTCGTCCTGCAGGATGTGGTGGTAGCTTGGCACGCTACTGTAGTCAGCTACTTCTCTTCCTGGTTTTTTGGATCCTTTCTCTGGTTAGGCAGATGTCAGCTGCTTCTCTTCCAGGTTAGGCTCCTCCCGTCCAGCCGGACAGCGTGTGATGTCCTCTCCGTGATCCTGTATGGCCCGGTCCACCTCGGTTCCGTCCACTTCCTTTTGGTGACTTTTAGCAGGACCCAGACGCCTGGCACCGAAGGCGAAGCCTCTTCGTGTGTGTAGTTTTGGTCCAATGAAGGCTTTCTCGACTTGTGCAGTCCTTGATCTCGGCAGATAGTTGGTAGGAAGGCTCACACTCCGGCCGGACCAGAAGTTCCCTGAACCGATCGCCTAGGGATTAAAGGTTATGCACAAAAATGTCCTAGCTCTTACTGACCCTAGCCTCTGATACCTTCAACATCAGATACATACAGTTACGAACAGCAAGCGCAATTAAAGGTACAGTGACATCACGACATGGACACACACAGACACACAAACACATACACATGCACATACACACACAGAGAGAGGGAGAGAGTAAGAATGTGTGTGGGAGAAAGAAATGAGTGGGATCCACTTCGCCACCAGCATCTCCACCTGTGTCACAGAGAAAAATTACAAAGAAATTAAAACACAAAGCAAACAACAATAATTCAATGAGTATAAATGATCAAACTAAAATATACAACCATGCATGGGTTTTATAACAGTTCCGGCAACACTGGAGAGGAAGCCTTGTATAATGAATTCTTAAGATGTCCTTCATCAATTAGAGGTTATAGCCAAATTGTTTCAGGATCCTGAATTTGAATTGGTCAATTTACTCAGAATAGCCCAATGGCTTTGTTGATGTTTCTCAAGGCTCAGCCACGCCCATATAGATAAATAAACAAACAAACAAGACAAACACAGTCAAACACACGGTCCATACACGTCTCTGTGCCCTCACACACCAAGCAAATGTCAGACTGAAGCGAAAGTGTGAAATACTTAACCTAACGCTAAATCAGTGGAAAGAAAAAATAAGACCTAAGGCGTGTAATCAAATTAATCCAACAAAACTTCCCATAACTGCCGTTCTAAACTCATGTTGCGGTGTGATCTCTCCAATTAAAAATTAGGACAACCACTTTTACTATCAATTCAACCAAATAGTTTCAGGTTGTCCCTTACCTAAACTACCTGTCTTTCTTACCTTCTTTCTTTCTTTCTTTCTTTCTTTTTTAGGAACACTACTCGCACAAGAAATCCTAAGAATTAATTCACTACTTAAGGTTAATTCATAAATAACGAAACTGCAGTTACAGGTTTGTTTGTGCATAGTGTTGGTAATCAGCAGTTTTTTTCCTTATCTCCTCATCTAGAAGTGTTTCTGTGCTACTCCTCCATCTATAACACAAGTTAGTATCATCCTTAAAGCATCTGAAATTAAGCTGCATTGCTAAATCAATAACATGATTTGTGCTAAGAAATACTCCCCTATCCTCTTCCTTTTTCCAGTGGCACTGAATGACAGATTTTAGATCAATTTAACTTTTTATCACTATTACGTTTCATTTAATTAATTTTGCTTTTTCTCTCTTATTTTTGTCTATTTATTTATTTATGTTATTTACTTATTTATCATGCCATCCTGTGATGATAATCTTAAAGACTTTTTAGCCAATTGTCGTCAAAAAGGCCAATTAAAATATTATGTTAAAGATTTCACAAGATAAAAATGTGAACATAATTTTTATCGAATGAGGGGTACCATTATTCAATATTTTTGTAACACTATTTTCTACCTCACTATTGTCTCGGATGAGATGTTCCATGAATCATTTAGTCAGCTGGATGCCAAATTATTCATTTAATGTTTATTTTTTATGCAATGAATGGAATGGGATGGAACGTTACTATAAACTGTCCGGAAATTTGCGCATGTTTGCTCGAAGGAGAAAACTGTTGAAGCCTAAAGCGTTCTCCTAGACTTATAAATAGACACCGTTTCCTTAACTAATGAAGATAAGTGATGACGCCGATGAATGACTTTTTGAAAAGAAAATAAGGCTTTACTGCATGTCCGCTGCAGCTGAGAATCCTAAGACAATAAAGATTATATTGACGTCCAATGGTGAGTTGGGCTGAAATCCAGGTTACTAATCCTATTATTTATTTATTTATTGATATTATTATTATCTTTTTTTAGGCTAACTTTCTCAGTTAACTATGTTCTACAGTAGTTTAGTAAATTTTCCACAGTTCTGACATTTCATCAATTCAACTGGTTGTTGCCAAAAAGCCTTGTTCATTACCTGACTGCAGCAAGCACTCTTTTACTGGGTGTAACCATAGGAAACAGTCTCTTTTGAGCCTCTCTTTGTAAGTCCAGGATGACCACCGTCATTGATTAAAGTTCACATGTTAGCACACATGCTCCCCCTTTTGTACTTTGTTTCATCAGCAGCAGGGCAAATAAGTTTCTGCCTCTTTGTCCATCTTGTAGTGCTCCCCGTCTTTATGTTATGAGTCACAGCTTTTGGTGAGGGCTTCCAGGTTCTCTTTGGTGAGGGCTTCCAGGTTCTCTTTGTATAGAAGTCAGAGCCAAACATTCTTTGCAGCTGGTTGTGACAGGCCCACCCAGTAAAGTTCATGCCTGCCACAATGCACAGCAAACGTTTTCCTTAAATATGTTGATTGAGTTAAAATGACAGAACTTTCTCTTTTACAAATCAAAATCAACGATGGTTTCTAATATTTAGTCGACTTTATTGACTCAAAGGTAAATCTAGACTACTTCCTATGCACAATTTTTCTGAATCGTCAAATCAGTTCTACACAGGTTTTAAACTTTAGGCACAATCTATCCCAAATGCAAGATCCCTCCTTTCATTTTTTATTTATCTATTTTATTTTGGGAAAATAACTACCAGTTTTTAACTCAAAACAGCCTAGTACAGTTTCTAGCCAGGTTACAGGAAATAATACTTAGTTTATCTGTTTTTTCATTATTCAGCATCTCAAAATCCAGCCATTAACGTTAATGGTTCTTAAAGTTGAGGTAAGACAATTATTGGATTTTGTTTTATAGCAAGATTTAACAAATATTTTATTTCCTGACTGATTATTTGTTAATTTTATGGTTTTCATAAAGATGATCCTGAGAGGTTCAGAGCTGCTTTTCGCAGTACCCTGTGCTATTTTTAGACTGCGGGACTCCTGTGTGTAAAAGTGGGTGGAGTCAGGTCCCCAGGCTGAAACTCCAGTCATTCTCACTAGATCTGCCCGAGAGGAAGGATCTCCTGAGTACCCTAACCAGAAGCCTTAAGGTACGTCCAAAACACCGAAAAATATCCTTTCTAAAGTCACAAATTGCTTAAAACTGCATGTTACACAGAAAAACTGTGAGAGCGAGGGAGTCCAGCTGACTCCACGGCCCATAATCAGACAAAATACTTCCTTTATAACCACAACCATACAACTTTTGTATTTTAAAGGATTTTCTTGTCCTCACACTAACGATAAATTCTTTTTCTATTGTTTCCACAGTCTCTCGAACTAAATAACCGTCTAGTAAAAACATGGACCGCACCCTGTTTCTCAAGCAGCTGCTCCCTCTATTAAAAACTGAGTCATTCAGAAGATCCAGCGAAAGCAGCTCATGCAAGAAGACACACATTCACTCATTCACAAGGCACAGAGACATTCTTTGTTTGTCACAGTCTCTTTTTATTATTATTATTATTTTTTTAAGGTAAGTCAGTTCGTCACTTATTTATTCTCTCTCTATATATATATAATATTTTAAGCACAGAATTTATTTAACACTGCACTGGTTATTTTCAGAATTTAATGCTTACTATGCTTTTAAGCAGGCCTTATGTAACATTAGAGCAAATCCAATTGCAATTTTTTTTGAGAGCGCTCTGAGGAATAGTTTATATATTTATTTTCTGCAGATCTGTTTTGATTTTACTGTTTAGCAGCTATATGACTATATTTCTAAAATAAAGCTGTCATTTACATCCTTACTTGCGTTTCTTGGTGGTTTTTTCCCTTTTTTCATCTCCAGGTCACTTAACCCCCAGATCGGGGTCACTCACATGCTGCCCCACACACAAATGATTATCACGCTTCTACACTACATATGTATATATATGTATACACATATACATACATACACACATACATATGCATATGTTACTTTAAAAACCTTTTATTTATTAACTTATGGTGTTCTGTTCAAAGACTGATCAGAACAGGGTTGCAGAATTTGAATTTTGCGTAGCTCCAAACATTAATTTTAGCACTGCAGTGTAATTTACATATACGAGTTGCAACTTTTTAAAGCTCTTATTATCTTATTTATTTATTTTCTGGTACCGCATCAGGCCTTCACACACACACACACACGGAGCTCCCAAAACTCTGCTCTGCATTCTGCACTCTCCTAGTGCTGCACTTTCAATCCAGAGCCGTAAGCAGCCTCTTGCTGCGCCTCACACACACAGGCTGAACTCAGCTTACACACACAGTGAAGCTTGTCTACAGCTGTGCCTTTTTTCTCTCGATTCTGCAGCCTTCACTTCCCAAATCTTTCTCCAGTTACCTCTACTGTTAACATCTACCCCTTTTTTCTTCATCGCCTCTTCCGCTGACTTTCTCAATAAAACCTTATTTCTCGTGGCTTCAACTGGGCTGCTTGTCATATTTAAACATTGCTCATTTTATGCAAAAACAGCCAAAAGCACGCAGAAATAGCCAAAAGCACTGCTCTCTTCACACAGAAGCAGTCAAAACATTTATCATCTTATGCAAAAACAGTTACCTCAGAACATTTTTCTCATCTCATGCAAAAGGTCCTTGACCTTAAAAATCCAGGGAGCTCTCTTTTAGCCTCCCCTTCCCTTAACACAAAAAACCAGGTCCTTGACCTTAAAATCCAGGGAGCTCTCTTTTAGCCTCCCCTTCCCTTAACACAAAAAAACCAGGTCCTTGACCTGTGGACTTTTAGGGTTCCCACACCTATGGATCCAGCCAAGCTTTATATAACCTTGTTATATATTCTATCCGCTCGTCAGCAAATAGTGTGGTCAGCCACGACCTGGAAATGGAACTTTAGGGCTACTCTATTAGCCCTGGGTCACCATCCCTTCATCTGTACTATTTCCTTTTCTCATTTACTCATTAAACCATTAGAAACATCCTCATTTCATTTCACCATTAAACCATTACAAAAAATCTCTTATTCTTTCTGCACTTGTCTCCACTTTCTTCTCCAACTATTATTTTAGGACCTCAGCTACTATGATTCTGGACACAAAGGCTTTGGATAAATCCAATGAGCAGATTTTAGATAATAGGCTCTGCTCACCTTGTTTTCCACCGCGGTGTTCTGTGCCAAGATCTGTTCGCTGGGTCGGTTGGTCAAATTGTCCTCCAAAAACTCCTTTTTCTTCAAAAAGAAAAAATCCTGTTCGTGACGCCAAATTTGTTGGTCTCTCTTCCGTTAGACCAAGCACGGGTACGGAGTAGATGGAGTTAAACACCTTTTAAGTTGACAGAACGAGGAGACAAATGATCAGAAGTCCATTCACTGTTTCACCGCTCATGAGGGGGAGAGTCTCTGCAGCAAGTCCCGCGACCTGCTCTTGCCAGATGCTTCGGACAGACTCTCGCCGTTCTGCTGAAAACGGCTGATTTTTATTGAAGATTACAGGAATGTTACATACGTAGTTTGCCATACACACACGTAATTCTGCCATCTGCACCTGCAGACGCACGTCAGCTAATAGCCTTGTTAATGAAAGACCAATTCATCCCAAGGACATGCAACCTTGAGATGATCAGGACACATCCTGCAACATCCTTTGCTAACAAAGACAGTTGTTCTTGTATTGAGGAACTGAAGGAAGGAACGCTTTCACTCCCTTATGCAGCTGTTCAGCTTGAGCAGAAAAGGCACAGAGAGGTCTTTGATATTATAACAAGATTCCATGAAAAGGCATATAATAATGTATTTATGATAATATATAAGGGGCAAAAGTGAGAGATACATATTTAATCATATAAAAGAGCTTATAATAATATATGAAAGAGCTTATATGAGAGATATATATTTTCACATCCATCTGTCGTGACCCGAGACTTCTCTGGATTGGAGTCGGTGCCACGGTATTCTACAGCCCTTCGGTACCAGAGGTCATCCGACCTCTCTGACCTTCGGATCCACCAAGAGGGTCTCCAGAACGGGTGAAGTAGACACACAGATAGTGTCTGATGTGTTTTGAAAATAATCAACTTCATAGCTTAAAGCAAACCAAATTCTTTTACATCCAGAACTCAGCTCTCCTAGATACGGAAGTTCTGATAACATTGCATTGACACATAGGTTCATACATTGCATCCAGTTCCATCCCTCACAGTAAATGTTAGTTAACTTGTCATGTTTTCATTGTTGGTAAAATAAATTCTTACTTTTATAAACCTGACTCTTTTATGAATCAAAACAAAGTGTGTACAATCCCTTAATTGAGCAAAGAATCCTAGAATCTTGAATTGAATGATTAACACAGTAAAGACCAAACAGGGTTGATATTCTATATTTATATAGAGTACCACAGCTTATTGGTCATAAGTAGAGGTAATATATATATATATATATATATATATATATATATATATATATATATACATACATATATATATACACATATATATATATATATATATATATGTGTATATATATATGTATGTATATATATATATATATATATATATATATATATATATATATATATATATATATATATATATATATATACATACATATTGAGCTCTTAAAGCACTCAATTTACCAAACTCTACAACTCCAACAATCCGAATGACTGCGTACGTGCACGTCAATCGGAATGAGGATCGGAAAAAACCACCTCACTCAGTCGGATTGGAATTTCATTCCGTTCGGGCCGAGATGGTTCAGAACATTCCGAATGACATGTTAACATGCAGAATTTTTGGTCTGATTGGGCATTCAATCCGATTAATGGGCTCGAGACACGGGAGGCGACAAACGGCCGCGATCAGCGAAATTTGTCACTGTCGCTTTTATTACCTGACACACGGGAGGCGATACGCGGCAGCGGCCAGCAGCAAAGCCGTCTACGCATTCTGTCCCATGACGAAATTGAAACTTCTGTTGTTTTGTTTGGCTGTGTCAGGTTGGAGGGTATTAAGGTTATTTAAGCGGTTCAGAGTTTAAAAAGTGGTAGATATGATGTTTCACAAGGTGGTGCTAGAGTTATGTGAAATCTTACTTCTGATTTTACTATATAAAACATACAAATAATCAACTTCTCCTCCATGTTTGCTCGGAGCGGCTCGGAGATGTACGGAGCATCCTGTCCGCTCATTGGTCAGTGAATGAAACCTCCGTTGATTGGTCCTCGTCCGAGCGACAGCGATGAAAAGTTGAAAATGTTTCAACTTTCTGGGATCGTGTCGCTGGGTCGCCTGTGCACGACACGTGCACAAGTGCAAAATTTCACACACACGTTTTTCGCCTTTCGCTTGGTAGGAGGGAGACCCGCGATTATCGCTATGTCGCGCATGTCTCATTGAAAATGAATGGAGGAGAGGCGATGTCGCCTCCCGTGTGTCCAGCCCATTAATGTGCACATGTAAACATGGCTACTGAAAGGCTGGATGAAAGAAGACTGGTAATGAGAGCTGGTCTTTTCTTTATTATTTAACAGTTGGTCACTACTGAGGCATCTCATGCTTCCATATGCATATGTGACAGTGTGAGCGTCCTGTCACTGTGACCTGATTAATCATGTACCCTGGCTACTTGGCCAAGGGAATGCCCCTTTGGCTGAATGGGCAGCAGAAGTAGCTCTCACCTGGGAGTCTGGGAATCGAATCCCGCCCAGGCCCTCGTTTCTCCACCTTGCCACACATATTTTATTTCAAATTTTAGTCACCTGAAAGCAATAGCTGCCTTTTATGCTAATGAACCATTTATGTGATTAATTTGTCTTTTCTTTAATATTTTCTTTTGAAAGTTTTATTGTTTCTCCATTCTTATTCCATACACAGAGCAGCAAAGTGTCTGCCCTAACAATTTGTTTCTCACAGTCGCCTTCATCAACATCGGTGAAGCCCTAACGAAGGCGACTGTGAGAAGCCAAAACTAAGCTAAATGGAATAAGGGCCGAGACTTTGCTGCTCTGTAAATGGCATAAGAACATAAAACCAATGGAACTAAAAAAGAAATACAGAAAAAACAAAGCAAGGACAATGGACTTGGTAGTACAGCGTTACAGTGCCAGGTTGGTAGCCTTCTTAGTGGACTAGTGGTATGAGTGTCCACTCTGGGACTGGGAGGTCAGGGTTCAAATCCACAGTGGAATCATACCAAAGACCTTAAAAATAGGACCCAATGTCTCCCTGCTTGACATAAAGCTTTAAGGTTGTTGGATCGGAGGGTTAAACCACCAAATAGTTCCTGAGCACTGCCATTGCTGCAGCTCACCTCTCCCCACAGGGATGGATCAATGCGTAGTGATAGGACTTACGGCTCTTTAAAGGGAACCATTCATCAGTAGTTACCTCAAAGAGCCATTCATAAGAGCCAGCCTTTTGAGCAAAGCAAAATTGTGAGATGGGGTGGAGAAAACCATGTGTCCCTCAGATGTCTGAGAATGTCTAGAGGCGGGGAAGCATGCCGCCAATGTCCACGGGAGTGGCGCGGGTTGGTGAGGTCATTACTGGAAGAAGAGTTGGACAGTTCTATAAGAAGACTTGGATCTCATTGTTCACTTTGAAAGCCTTTTAAAAAGATTCAGTTCATTAATGAACGTCACATCTCTACAAATGTGGAGACGTAATTTCAGTAGATAATTAATGGGACTTTAACTTTGTCAAGTTTTTCCAAAAACGCTTGAATCAAAACATTGTATCTGCTGATGAGTTGCACTGTAAAACTGGAAGTACCAAGAACAATTGCTGGCAGACCTAAGTGTATCAGTTGGTGAATGTTGCAACACTTTTTATTCGAAATTAAATGTCTAGTGAATTGGTGGATCCCTAAATGCAGTAAAAACAAGACTTATTTTAATTCATCATAAGTGAGGGTAATGCCCATTCCTCAAAAATAAACATATATTATACCATGAAACTCAAAATTATATTAAGAAATTATTAAAAGTAAGAAAAAGCGTAGTTTTCAATAAATGGAAACTTTATTTTTTGAGGTGTGTTTTGGAACAATAAAAAGTTCAGATGGTAACTAAAACTTCCAACCCCCTAATAAAACATTTTGCTTTATTTTGTGTCACAAGAGTTTTTAATTACAATATATCCTGGTTTACGTAGAAGGAAAAAAGGTGTCAACATGATTATATTTCCCTGTAGCTATGTCATGCTTGGCTTTTCTGCATGCGGTCAGTTAAACATTATGGTAGAAGTGCTTTGAATGGTCAGCAAGACTAGAAATGTGCAATAAAAGTCCAGCTCATTTGCACAGTTAGGACACAGAAGGCCTTGTTTCAGCCAAATGCTCTCATTCTGATTTTGAAAGGCCTTTGGGAATACAGGGGAGTGCATCAACTTAAACTGGTCTTTTTACAGCTCAGAGAGGCTGTGTGTGCATGCACAGTAGGTGTGTGTGTGTGTGTGTGTGTGTGTGTGGGGGGGGGGGGGGGTGGGGTGGGGGGGGGGGGGATTAAAAGGGACAAGAGCTTACCCAGATGATTACCTACACGATATTCCCTGGTCCTGCAATTAAGCAGAATCTTTTAACAGTTTAAAAGTCCATGAAAGCACAAGTTGTGGTATGAACCAGCCATTAGAGAACTGGTTTGCTAATTAAATTACAAATCAGATAGCAATGTTTTTGATATTTATTTGGGAGTGTTTATGCCTATTTTCAGTTACTATTAGTTAGTAGGCTATAAAAAGTTTGCAATTAGAATTCTAACATCTTGCTTTTGTAACGTCCAGCAATGGTCAGTTTAGGTACAGTCTGACCTTTAAACATCTATTCAACATGTGGTCAGAAAGGAGACAACACTGCATGTGTTCCCTTTAAATGAGCCTGCTTTCATACCAGCTGGGGCTCACAGACTCTGCAAGTCTGAAAGATAAACAATAACTTTCTTTCCCAAGGTCCCATCTGTCTGCCTCCACAGAAGGAACAACTCCAGCTCGAATCAGTTGCTAAAATCAAGAATGATCTCCTAAATCAATATGAACTTCTTCCATGACTCATAATCTAGATCAGTGGTACTCAACCTTTTTTAACTGATGTACCCCCGTGAAATATTTTTTTCAGCCAAGTACCCCTAATCAGCGCAAAAACATTTTTGGTTGTAAAAAACCAGACCCTAAATAGGTGCCTTAAGTGACTGATTTATTAAACTTTGAAACTGATGAACAAGTACAAAATTCAACCATTTGGGGAAAAAAAACTATTTTGAATATTTTAAATGTTAATACTCCATAACTAAATGTATTGGAAATATTTTTCATCACTAAAATTAACTAATTGAAAACAGTCACCATAAAACTATTTAAAACCATAAGATTACCCGTTGAAAAATCCATAAATGTGCAAAACACTGCACATTTTTTGTAGTATCTCTTGAACTATTTGGAAAAAATATATATGTAACTAGAAATATTTAAAAAATATATATCAAATACAGGCCAAAGAAATGACTAAGCTAATTATAATTAAATATTTGTGCTCATAAAAATCATATCAACATAAAGTGTTCTCTTTTGGGATCATAGTATATCTGTTCTCTAAAAGAAATTCTCAACGTCATTTTAAATAACAATCGCTAAAAACAAATGTAAATCTCAAAATATATATTTAAAAATCAAAAAGAAGACTGAAATCTTAACATTACTGCACTGATCGGAGTGTTTTTACAGACTTTTTAGTGAGACACTTGGGCTTGTGCTTCACTGAGGATCTTTTTCATCCTTGGTGGCAGGGAGGTAACTGCTGTGATCAAGCTCTTTTTAGACACTGTCTGCTTCTCTGATGTACCCCCTGGAGTTTCTTTACGTACCCCCAGGGGTACGCGTACCCCCATTTGAGAAAGGCTGATCTAGATAATCATTAAATCAGCGCTGTTGATTGCTGATTGGCTGCACCTGGCGGTAAGGCGTTTCCTGTTTCCTATTTTCAGTGTTGCACTACGTGTAGCTGTTTGGTGTGGCTCGCTAAAGCTGATTTAATTTCTCTGTACTAGGATATCTCTGAGTTATTGTAGCAAAAAAGCACGCTAAAACACACATTTTCTGTTGTTCCACCTAGCTTTTAGGGAACCATTTGAGTTTGCACGCAGTTTATTTGGTGTTGAACAGTTTGCTCGTCCAGTTAGCTTAGCCTCAGTACAGCTATGGCTACTTCTGTCTCTGCTTCTCCGTCTCCTATCTCTTGCTCTCTGTGTCAGATGTTTAGTTACTCCTCTGCCTCCTTTAGTGATAATGGTACATGTAATGCATGTAGCATTTTTGTAGCTTTGGAGGCGAGGGTGTCGGAATTGGAGTCCCGGCACCGCGCTGTTGAAAAACCCGTAAACAGCCGTAGCTACTTAGCTAGCGCGGGGCTAACTAGCTCAGAACCATCCCGTAGCGGTCCTCCAGCAAAACCCGAGCAGCCGGGACCTCAGGCCGGCTGGGTGACGGTACGCAGGAAGCATAGAACCCAGCCCGTGGGCCACCACCAACCCGTCCACGTTTCTAATAGATTTTCCCCGCTCAGTGACGCACCCACTGACAAGCCGACTCTGATCATTGGCAGCTCCATAGTCAGAAATGTGGCATTAGAGACTCCAGCAACCATAGTTAAATGTTTTCCTGGGGCCAGAGCGGGCGACATTAAATCTTACCTGAAACTGCTGGCTAAGGATAAGCATAAATACAGTAAGATTGTTATTCACACTGGCGGTAACGACATCCGGTTGCGCCAATCGGAGGTCACTAAAATTAATGTTGCTTCGGTGTGTAAGTTTGCCAAAACAATGTCGGACTCCGTAATTTTCTCTGGCCCTCTACCCAATCGGACCAGTGACAAAATGTTTAGCCGCATGCTGTCCTTCAACCGCTGGCTGTCTAGGTGGTGTCCTGAAAACAATGTGGGCTACATTGATAACTGGAAAACTTTTTGGGGAAAACCTGGTCTGATGCGGAGAGAGGGCATCCATCCCTCTTTGGATGGAGCAGCTCTTCTTTCTAGGAACATGGCCAGTTTTATTAGTCCTTCATGACAACCCAGGCTCCAGACCAGGAAGCAGAGTCATAGTTTAACCCACCCCTCTGCAGCTTCTGTACTGTTATCCACCCACTACCCCATAGAGACAGTGTCCTGCCCACGGCCAAAATCACACAGATTAAATATCAGGCTTAATGAAGCAAATCATGGAAATCTCATAAATATTAGAACAAATTCAACTGAGCAGAAAATTAGAAAAATTAAATGTGGGTTGTTGAACATTAGATCCATTTTTTCTAAGACATTGTTAGTTAATTTGTGATAATCAGATCTCTTTGCTCTCTCACAGAATCCTGGCTGCAGCAAGAGGACTATGTTAGCTTAAATGAGTCGACTCCTTCAAATTATTTAAATCATCATGTTGCTCGAAGTACAGGGCGAGGAGGAGGAGTAGCAACCATTTTTCATTCAGACTTATTAATCAGTCCCTTACAGATTAATAGTTACAGTTCGTTTGAACATCTTATTCTTAGTTTTCCTAATCCAGATTGCAAAACTGTAAAACCACTCGTTTGTAGTTTTATATCGTCCACCAGGCCCTTACTCTGAGTTTTTGGATCAGATCTCTGATTTTTTATCTGATTTGGTGCTAAATACTGATGAGGTCATTGTAGTGGGGGATTTTAACATACATGTGGACATTGAAAATGATAGCCTCAATGTAGCCTTTAGTAATATCTTAGACTCATTTGGTTTTACTCAAAGAATACATAGCTCCACCCAATCCTGCCATCATACATTAGACCTTGTGCTGACTTATGGCATAGAGTGTGAGGAAATAACGATCTTTTCACATAATCCAGTCCTCTCGGACCACTTTCTGATAACCTTTGAGTTTTTTATAACTGAGTTCTCGAGACATGAAAGTAAATTTCACTATAGTCGGTCTCTATCTGACAACGCAGTTGCATCTTTTAAATCAACTGTTCCATCTTTACTGTCCTCAGCATCTCAGAGGCATGTAGCAGAGGGCAATATTTTCAGTTCTAGCCCCTCACAAATTGATGCCTTAGTTCATCATGTCAATTCCTCTTTACGCGTGGCATTAGAGGATGTTGCCCCTTTAAAAAAGAAGGTAATTAGGGACAGGAAGTTGGCTCCCTGGTTTAATTCTCATTTACGAGCCTTAAAACAAAACTCTAGGAAATTGGAGAGAACATGGCGCTCTACGCACCATGAGGAGGCCTACCTATCCTGGAAAAATAATCTTGTACTTAAAAAAAATAAGCTTCGACAAACTAGAACTGCATATTTCTCAGCACTAATTGAGGAGAATAAGCATAATCCTAAATTTATTTTCAGTACAGTTGCTAAACTTACACAGAATCATAGCTCTGAGCCATCTATTAGAAACAAAATCTTTAGCATCCTCCCTAATGGGGCGATGGTGGCACAGGAGTTAAGTGCTCGCCCCGTAATCGGAAGGTTGCAGGTTCGAGCCCTGCTCAGTGTTACGGCTCCAGTTTAGGATCCGGGCACAGGTAATTAAATGAAGGTAAAAGGAGTGGGAGGAGTCATAGGGCTGTTAAATAACAATATCTTTTAATAACATAAAAGGAGGGACTATAACCGCCTCACAGGATAATACCAGTTACACAAAGGGAAAAAGGGCTGGGGAACCAGCCCCAGGAATAAAATACAACAAAATATACCAAGCTTTCTGGTTTAGCTGGAACCTCTAAAACTTTACAAATTAAAGGCTGGTGTTCTACACCTCTGGATCTAGATAAACAAATCAAATAAACGAAACTATAACCACCGTCTGTCTAGCGTAGGACCTCTAAAACACGCACACTATTCGATTACAATCGGACACGGAACTCAACGGGAGTGAGGAGCAGGGAGACAACCCATGGGTAAGAGTTGCTCCCCGAACAGCTGATCCCACGTCATCTTTATCCTCTCCGGCACAGCTGACATAATCAGTCCTCATCTCATGCAGCTGGACTCTCCGCGCTTCGACCAGGGTTCCTGGATGACGACACTGCCACAAGTTCATTTTGAGGGAATCCCCGACGTCGCCATGGAGACGAGACGCTCTTCCTGGTTCTCACGCGCCGACAGGTTTCTTCCGCTATGCCGCTCCACAAGGAGTATGCCATAAAAAAAATGAAATACAATAATAACCACAAGCACTTACAGGCCCCACTGAATAGGGGACGTAACACTTCCCCCTGTCAAACAAAGTTGTTCCTAGAACAACTTACTCACACCATCCACACTTATCTGTTGAACGTTCAACTCCTGGATAAGCAGTCAGCAATAACGTTCTCAGTGCCCACCTTATGGTTGATTTCTAGGTTAAACTCCTGCAACAACAAAGCCCATCTCATCAGCCTGTGATTTTGGTTAAACATGCGATCTAAAAACGTCAAGGGGTTATGATCAGTATAAACTCTTAACAGTTTTGCACTGGAACCAACATAGACATGAAAATGACGCAATGCCATGATCAAAGCAAGGGTTTCTTTTTCAATGGTGGAATAACGGCTTTGGCATGAACTGAACTTCTTTGAGAAATAGGTGACTGGATGATCTATTAAGTCATCATCAGCCTGGAGAAGAACAGCTCCGGCTCCAACCTGGCTGGCATCAACTTCTAGAGAGAAAGGTTTAGACAAGTCGGGAGCTTTTAGAATGGGTGCACTGGTTAATAATGACTTACAGGACGTGAATGCATGCTGGGCCTCTTTGCTCCACATAAAAGGGACCTTGGTACTCAATAGATCTGTTAACGGGGCTACCACAGATGCAAAGTTCTGACAAAAACAGCGGTAATAACCAACCATTCCTAAAAAACGTCTCAACTCTCTTCTGTTTCTAGGGTCAGGGAAATCCATGATAGCCTGGGTTTTGTCCTTCAGCATACAAACCCTACCGTGCCCGACTTCTTTACCTAAATATGAGATTGTCGCCTTTACAAACTCACATTTAGAAAGGTTAATGGATAAACGTGCAGCTTTCAAGCGGTTGAACACCTCTGTAAGGGTTGTGACATGTTCAGTCCATGATGCCGCATGGACAACAATGTCATCCAAATAAGCACTACAGTTCACAAGGTTAGAAGTTATCATGTTAATTAACCTTTGGAAGGTCGCAGGCGCATTCTTCATCCCAAATGGCATGACATTGTATTGGAGGAACTCATCAGGGGTAACAAACGCAGAGACATCCGAAGCCCTTTTACTTAACGGGACTTGCCAGTAGCCTTTTAACAGGTCAATCTTGGTCACAAAACTAGACATACCCACTCTGTCGATACAGTCATCAATACGTGGGAGCGGATAAGAATCGGCAACTGTTACAGCATTTATTTTCCTGTAATCTGTAATAAGTCTAGGTGAGCCGTCAGGTTTTTTCTCAATCAAACAAGGCGAACTCCATGGACTATAACTGGGGACAGCTAATTCATTTTGCAACAGGTAATCAGTTTCTTGTTTCATTAAGGCACGTTTCTCAGGACTGGCCTTGTACGGATGCTGTTTAATAGGGGTGTTCGTTAATAGTGTAATTTCGTGTTGGCATACATTAGTTACTGTTGGAGTGTCCGAAAATAAATCCAAATTAGCATTTATTAACGCTAGTATATCACCCCGCTGTTCCGGTGGTAAATGCGATAACTTATCATCTAGAGCAAGCAACGCCTGTGAGTTCTTCAATCGGGGACTCACGACCCCAATGAAACTTTATCTTAACTCTTCCTGAGGTTCGATGGCCGGGGGGGAAACAGCTACGCACACTGGTAACTCTCCGGACACCTCCTGAGTTGGAGAAAGATAAGGTTTCAAGAGGTTGCCATGACAAACCCTAACAGAGTGCTTTCTACCAGGAGTATTTATCTTGTAAGTGTTCTAGCTTACTTTACCACTAACCACAAATGGACCGTCAAAACGTACCGACAATGAGTCTCCAGTGACAGGCTTTAACATTAATACCTGGTCACCTGGTTGAAACTCCCGCAAACTTGCCTTTTTATCAAAGTGAGCTTTCATGTTTACCTGTGCCTCCTGCAAGTGTTTACGAGCCACTTCATTGGCCAAATGCAGTCGTGATCTGAAGGACTTAACATATTTGTTGACATTCACCTTCTTTGCACTCTCGGTTTGCAAGAAATTTTACTTCAACGCTTGCAACGGACCTCTAGGTGAGTGACCAAAAACCAGCTGAGACGGACTGAATCCCAATGATTCTTGTGAGGCTTCTCTTGACGCAAACAGTAGGAAAGGTAAACCTTCATCCCACTGTTCTTTTGAACTGTAACAGTACTTTCGCAACATGCTCTTTAAGGTTTGGTGCCACCTTTATAACGCTCCCTGCGACTCTGGATGGTAGGCTGAAGACATTACATGCTGGATCCCTAATGTATGGGTCACCTTTTTAAATAGCTCAGATTTAAAGTTAGAGCCTTGGTCTGTCTGTAACACTCTCGGAAGGCCAAAGAGTGAAAAGAAATTAGTTAGAGCTCTGATAACTGATTTAGTTGTAATGGAGGCCAGCGGTATTGCTTCAGGGAATCGGCTAGCGGTACACATTATAGTTAACAAGTACTTTTTTCCAGACTTGGTACGAGGCAACGGACCAACACAGTCAACTATTATGTGGTCAAACGGGTTCCCTATTACGGGAATTGGAGTTAAAGGGATTGGCTTTAAAGGTTGGTTTGGCTTTCCCACCATTTGACATGTATGACATGTCATACAAAATCGAGCAACATCCTTCTTCATACCAGGCCAAAAGAAGTGATCAAGGAGAGCCTGATAAGTTTTACGTATCCCCAAATGACCCGACCAACGGCTTTCATGCGCTAGAGCAAGAACTTGATGTCTGTAACATTCCGGAATTACAATCTGGTTAACACTAACACTTGGGGAAGTTAACTGTTTTGGATTTACCCACCGTCTCATTAAGAGATCGTTCTCCACATAGTAACCAGAGGACGTGTCATCTGTGTTAGCCACAGCCTCAAAACATTTGCTTAGTGTTTTGTCATTTTTCTGCTCCAATCTCAAGGTCGAGCGAGAAACTACACGTTTGGTTGGACTATCTTTAATGTCTTGTACTTCGGTTTCTACTGAACTGCTTTCTTCAGACAGTTCATGTAGGGGAGAACTGAAGTCTGCTTCTGCAAACAAAGAGGATACATTCATGAGATCATCACCGCTTTTAACTGCCCCTGCTCTTGTGACAACACATGAGGGGGAGATACCGGGGGGTGGATTTACACAAGTTAAGGTCTGAGGTTGGGTTATGACTTGTGGGACAGGAATTACAGCGCCCCCTGCAATGTCATTTCCTAGCAACATGTGGACCCCGGCCACAGGCAACGTCTTGCATACAGCCACTTTAAACTTTCCTGTGACCAGTTCACTCTTCAAATTGACCTCATGCACAGGACACGAAATAACATCAGAGGACAAACCTCTCAAAAGTACTGAAACATTTGTACAACTGGAAACATTAAAAGGAAGCACAGACTCTAAAATCAGTGTCTGCGAGGCTCCTGTGTCCCTCAGTATTTCAATTTGCACTGAGTCTGAGTCATTCTCACCCACATGGACTGTGCCTTTGAACACAAACGGATCAAATCCCCTATCTCTGCTTTGCACATGCCCCGTGAATGCAGTTTCTGCAATAAAACCAACTTCTCTCTGGGATACATCTTTCTTACTCTTTAAGATTAGACAGTTCTTCACAATGTGACCCAACTTATGACAATAGAAACATCGTGGCTGTGAATTTCCACTGCTCACTCCGGGCGTCCTCTGTCTGACGTCCTGGGGTTTTACATTGGTAGGCCTGTTCTCAATCTTTATACGATGAGTCAGCATAAACTCATCTGCCAAAACTGCAGCAGCAGATAAGGTATGTACCTTTTGTTCGTTTAAATACAGAACAATCTTCTCTGGAAGACACCTTTTGAACTCTTCCAGTAAAACAAGCTCTCGTAACTCAGTCAGACTAATCACTTTTGACGCCATAACCCATTTATCAAACAAAATGCTTTTCTCTCTGGAAAATTCTACATATGTCTGCTCCTCGTCCCGTTTCCTAAGAGATCTGAACTTTTGCCGATAGGCTTCAGGAACCAGCTCATATGCCTGCAAAACTGCTTCTTTTACACGGTCATAGTCAGAAAAATCATGCACAGACAAAGCTGACATTACCTCTTGAGCCTTGCCTGTCAGTTTGCATTGTAACAGCAGAGTCCACACTTCCTGCGGCCAACTGAGTGAAGTAGCAATGCGCTCAAATGCGGCGAAGTAGCTGTCCACTTCGGCCTCACGGAAAGGTGGCATCAGCATCATGCACTTCCCGATGTCAATCTGGTCTGCAGCAGTCGTCAGCCCTTTAGTCGTCTGATCAGCTCTTCTGCTCGGCAGCTGCGCCTGAACCTCCAGCTCCAGTCGTTTCAGCTTTATTCTGGTGTCTGCCTCAAGTTCCAATTTCCTCATTTCGAAGTCTCTTTCACGTTGTTTATTCTCTGCCTCCTGCTTCAGGCGAGCCAAACGATATTGAAAGCGGGCGTGGTCAAGAGAATCGCTCCTCGAACCTGGAGAATCCGGGTCAAATCGTGGGAGAGTTGGTGGAGGAGAGTGACGGTCCTCACCCCTTTCTGGGGCCCTCATCCCGTCGGCCGCATCCTCTGTCGCACCACACGCCTCAGCAATGTCCTCCTCTTTACCTTCAACATAGTCCTCACTCTGAAAAGGCAAGACAGCAAGATCACTCAGGGGTGACAGCAGCTTCCTCCGCTCCATCACAGACAGAACCTCCTCCTTCAGGGCGTTCTTCAGCATGTGCTGAACCCCAGTGAGACCCAAGTAAGCAGCTACTTCTAATAAATCTTGCTTACGACACTCTTCCAGTTGTCCACGTGAAGGCGCCCTCATGAAGGTTTCCACGTCGAAGCTAGACATGATCACAAAAAAGAAATTATTACAAACAACCCCACAACGAAACCCCACTTTGTTACTGAGGGTAACTGTTATATGTAACCGACAGATCAGGACGAGCCCCCACTTTGTTACGGTTCCAGTTTAGGATCCGGGCACAGGTAATTAAATGAAGGTAAAAGGAGTGGGAGGAGTCATAGGGCTGTTAAATAACAATATCTTTTAATAACATAAAAGGAGGGACTATAACCGCCTCACAGGATAATACCAGTTACACAAAGGGAAAAAGGGCTGGGGAACCAGCCCCAGGAATAAAATACAACAAAATATACCAAGCTTTCTGGTTTAGCTGGAACCTCTAAAACTTTACAAATTAAAGGCTGGTGTTCTACACCTCTGGATCTAGATAAACAAATCAAATAAACGAAACTATAACCACCGTCTGTCTAGCGTAGGACCTCTAAAACACGCACACTATTCGATTACAATCGGACACGGAACTCAACGGGAGTGAGGAGCAGGGAGACAACCCATGGGTAAGAGTTGCTCCCCGAACAGCTGATCCCGCGTCATCTTTATCCTCTCCGGCACAGCTGACATAATCAGTCCTCATCTCATGCAGCTGGACTCTCCGCGCTTCGACCAGGGTTCCTGGATGACGACACTGCCACAAGTTCATTTTGAGGGAATCCCCGACGTCGCCATGGAGACGAGACGCTCTTCCTGGTTCTCACGCGCCGACAGGTTTCTTCCGCTATGCCGCTCCACAAGGAGTATGCCATAAAAAAATGAAATACAATAATAACCACAAGCACTTACAGGCCCCACTGAATAGGGGACGTAACACTCAGTCTGTCGCTGTCGTTGTGTCCTTGGGCAAGACACTTAACCCACCTTGCCTGCTGGTGGTGGTCGGAGGGACCGGTGGCGCCTGTGCTCGGCAGCCTCGCCTCTGTCAGTGCGCCCCAGGGCAGCTGTGGCTACATCGTAGCTCATCCCCACTAGTGTGTGAATGTGTGTGTGAATGGGTGAATGACTGATTGTGTTGTAAAGCACCTTGGGGGGTTCCAGGACTCTAGAAGGCGCTATATCAAATACAGGTCATTTACCATTTACCATTTAATGTGATTTCTTCTTCCTCAGTAAGTGAGGCATCATCACAGGTGACTATAGAACCTCATCTGTGCTTGAACCATTTTGATCCAGTTGAGCTTTCAGAGTTATCAAAAATATTAGCTTCATCTAAACCTTCAACTTGCATTTTAGATCCAATCCCAACCAAATTATTTAAAGAAGCATTTCCTTTGGTTACTGCCCCCATTCTAGATACAATCAATCTATCCTTAGTAAATGGGTATGTACCACAAGATTTTAAGGTTGCTGTAATCAAACCTTCACTTAAGAAGCCTTCTCTGGATTCAGATGACCCAATGAATTATAGACCAATATCTAACCTTCCATTTTTATCCAAAGTCCTGGAGAAAATAGTGGCCATCCAAGTGTGTGAGCATTTAAACACTAATGCTCTGTTTGAGGAATTTCAGTCTGGTTTTAGAGAGTATCACAGCACTGCAACTGCATTAGTGAGAGTTACAAATGATATTCTCATGGCCTCAGATAAGAATCTTGTGTCTGTTCTAGTCTTGTTAGATCTCAGTGCTGCCTTTGACACAGTGGATCACAATGTTCTTTTAGAAAGACTTGAACATGTTGTAGGGATCAAAGGAACAGCATTAGGCTGGTTTAAATCCTACCTGTCTGACAGATTTCATTTTGTAAATATACATGACAAATCTTCTTCATACTCCAGGGTTACTTGCGGAGTACCACAGGGTTCAGTGCATGGACCAATTGTTTTTACTATATATATGCTCCCAATTGGAAAAAAATCATTTCAAAGCACGGGATAAACTTCCACTGTTATGCTGACGATACTCAGTTATATTTATCGATTAACCCTGATGAACCTAATCGGTTGGGTAGATTGCAGACTTGTCTTGAGGACATAAAAAATTGGATGGCTCTAAACTTTATGCTTTTAAATCAAGACAAGACGGAAGTTCTCATCTTTGGACCAGAAATCCAGAAAAGGAAATTGCTTAGCCAATCACCTGACCTGAATGGCATTACATTAATCTCCGAGAACAAAGTAAGGAACCTTGGTGTTATCTTTGACCAGGACATGTCATTCAAATCCCAGGTTAAACAGGTTTGTAGGATTTCTCTTTTCCACCTTCGTAATATTGCTAAGATTAGAAGCATCTTTTCCAGAAGTGATGCAGAAAAACTAGTTCATGCATGTATTACATCAAGACTGGATTACTGTAATTCATTACTCTCAGGAAGTCCACAGAATGTAGTTAAAAGTATTCAGCTTGTCCAAAATGCTGCAGCTAGAGTTCTGATGAGAATTAAAAAGAGAGATCATATCTCTCCTGTCTTAGCTTCCCTACATTGGCTACCTGTTAAATTCAGAATAGATTTTAAGATCTTTCTTCTCACATATAAAGCTCTTAATAATCAAGCTCCATCATACATCAGTGATCTGATTGTTCCATATAATCCTAACCGAGCACTTCGCTCTCAGACTGTAGGTTTTCTGGTGGTTCCCAGAATATCTAAAATTAGGATGGGAGGCAGATCTTTTAGTTTTCAGGCTCCTTTCCTGTGGAACCAGCTCCCAGCCTTAGTCCGTGAGGCAGACACTTTGTCTACTTTTAATAATAGGCTTAAAACATTTTTATTTGATAGGGCCTATGGTTAAAATCTGATGTTAGCCTTAATCTGGACAAGTGGGGGAGTACATGGAGGTGGAGTGTACAGTCGGTAAAGATGGCTCTCCCTTGCCCTGACTCCAACATGCCTCCATCTAAATAGGATAGATTATCCTGAGTAGTACTTTTGCTGCTATAGGCTTAGACTGCTGGAGGATACACTGACCACTTTTCGCACTCTACTGCTTTCTTCTGCAGTCTGCTCTTTAACTGTATTATTTTCTGCAATTTCAGCTGTTAACTTTATTTTCTCTGTAAGTGTTTTTCTCCCCTGAAGAAGCTACAATGATGTTTTGCTGAGCTGTGGTGGCCTAATGGAGGGGGCCATCGTCTAGCACACTGCTGCTAACCACTAAAACATTATCCCTCTCCTGATAAAAACTGTTTGCTTTCCTTGACGTTGGATGTGCTAATACTAGTTTATCCGTTTAATTATAGATCCACTAGAATAAATACAATAAAGTTTATCTTTCACCAAATAGAATATTTACTAAGACATCACAATATAACTATAGACACATTACTTGTCTTTGTTTGTGTGTGTGTGTGTGTGTGTGTGTGTGTGTGTGTGTGTGCCTGCGTGTGTGTGTGTGCCTGCTCCGTCTTCTCGGTCCCCAGTGAGTCGTGGAGGATGGCTGCTTATACTGAGCCAGGATTCTCTGGAGGTTTATTCCTGTTAAAAGGGAGTTTTCTTCTCCACCGTCGCTTTATGCTTGCTTAGTATGAGGATTGCTGTATAGTCACTGACACTATTCAGTGACTTGATGCAATTTGCTGGGTTCCTTATATAGGAAACATCATTTCTGATTGGCTTAATGAACTGACCTGAATTGGAATGTTTATTATGTGAAGTGCCTTGAGACGACTCTTGTCGTGATTTGGCGCTATATAAATAAACTTGAATTGAATTGAATTGAACTTGAATAAATATATGTTTATTACTACTTACAATTATATTTTAAAGACATGCTTCATTAATCAGTGATCAATGGATAAAATGTCATGTTATGTCTACTACTGCAGTGTGTTCAGCATGTTTATATGGCAAAGTCCTCACACCTGCAATCCACACCATAACAAGTATGATTAAGTTAAACTCCAAGAATCAAAGAAGGTGTGTTTCTGAGTTGTCTTGGTAACATCACCATGGCTGCATGGTGGCGCAGGGGTTAGCACTGTTGCCTCGCAGCACGAAGGTTGCAGGTTCGAAACTCAGCTGCAGCCTTTCTGCGTGGAGTTGCGTGTTCTCCCCATGCATGCATGGGTAGCCTCTGGGTACTCCGGTTTCCCCCACAGATCACAACATGCCCTACAGGTTATAAATTGTAAGTCGCTTGGGATTAAAGCATCTGCTAAATGAATAAGCATAAACATAAACATCTCCCAATCTGTCAGCCTTTGATTGGCTGTGCAAATCATAACATCAAAACCTTAAAACTGGATCATGCTGAGTGATTCGTTAGTTCTAGAGAAAGCTTCAGACCGGCCACCTGTCGCAACCTCTTTAACCATCAAAGATTTTGACACGTCGTCAAAACCTTTTTACACCTACAAAGCTGAAACAGCAAATAGTTCCTGCAGAACAAAGCTGATATTATTATTAAACTCCTTCAGAGTCCTCTAGACGCATGGTTCCATCCAGTTGTCGTGACCCGAGACAGTCTCTGGACTGAAGAGTCGGTACCACGGTATTCTACAGCCCTCCGGTGCCAGCGGTCAGCCGACCCCTGTGACTTTCGGATCCAACAAGAGGGTCTCTCTGAAATGGGTGAAGTAGACATGACATGATTGTGACTGACGTTCTTATGAAAGAAAATAACTTCACAGTTTAGCGCAAGCCAAATTCTTTTTCACCTGGAGACGCCGCTCTCCGAGGTTTGGAAGTTCTGACCTACATCACATTGACACATAGCCTTCATCACATTTAGCTCTATCCAATCACAGAAAATGCTTAGTTCACTTATAATGTTATAGATGTAATAAAATAATTTCTTACTTTTATAAACCTGACTCTTTTCTGAATCAAAACGAAGTGTGTATAATTTCTTAATAAAGCAAAACTCCTAGAATTTTCTGATTAAGCCTTATAATCTTCTGAAATTTACAACAAATATCAAGCAAGGTGATATTTTATATTCATATAGAATTTCACATCTTCCTGGTCATACGTACAAATAAATAATCCATTTTGTCAATGCTACACTTTATTGGATATTTTTAATAAGGAGCTCTGAATGTAGGTCTGAGCTATTTTTACATTTCTCACTCCCATTATGCGCAAATCAGAAATTGTAGTGATTGTATTACATCTTTAAATATTAATGCATGATAAGGCATGCATTGAATCCTGTTAAAATGGAGAGTGGTTCACAAAGTTTCTGATTTAGGTGAAAAATGTAGTGTTAATCTTAGTGTTTCTGTTCAAATTATTTCTAAATAGTGAAAATGTTTCATTTTTTTTTTACTTATTAATAAACAAATGATATTAAAACCCATTATGTTTTTTATTTTAGTGTTTTTAATTCTCTACTGGTTGTTTGCTTCTGTGTTCTCATTTGAAAAAAACAAACAAACAAACTAACAAATACAGTACTGTGCAAAACTGTTAAACAGGTGAGGAAAAATGCTATAAAAATAATGTAAGTGTTAAAGGAGGAGGCTGTATGGTTAACCATAGACATATATATTGTTGAACGGAGCAACACCCATTCCTCTCATTTGATCATCGACATATGTACGAATAAATAATGTCCATAGGCTCAAATTATAAGTTTCTGATTTGAAATGAGAGGTTTCCACCACCTCCCAGAGTTTTTCCGGGCATTTTTAGTAAGAAAAATGTGGTAGAGCCACTCGAAAAGTGAAGGCACCTCAAGTTCAATTCAATTCAGGTTTATTTATGTAGCACCAAATCACAACAAGAGTTGTCTCAAGGCACTTCACAAAGTAAACATTCCAATACAGGTCAGCCTCCAGCCTGCTTAGTAACTGTCATGAGGTGAGGGTGGAGATGGCAGACCATGTGTGGTGGAGGGTTCAGGAGGCAGAGGAGCAGGCACAGATGAAAAAATAAAAATGGGTTTAATGGTAGCAGCACAAGCACGAACACACGAAGACAACGCAATGATCCGACAACGACAGGAACAAAGAGGGAGGTATAAATACACAGAACAATCAGGGAACACATGGGCAGGTTAACGAGGGGCAGGTGAGAACAATAAGGCTAATTGCGAAAGGAGTGACACAGTCAGGGAGGCTGGAGCGAATCATGACAGTACCCCCCCCCCCCCACTAAGGGGTGGATACCAGACACCCACAAAGCCACACAACACAGGAGACCCTGAAAACACTGGAACTCGGGAACACCTGACTGGGGAACACATGACTATGAAACACATGACTCGGGAAACTGTCATGGGAACTTGGTCTCTGGAATTCAACAGCAGCGGGTGCGTGACACCGGTACGCAACAGCATTACGCTGGACCTCGACAGCAGCAGGCACGGGACACCGGAACTCGACAGGACACTCGAAAACACGCAACGCAGTCCGGGGCTGCAGAGCAGGGGCCTCTCGGTTAGGCGGCACAACTCCGACTTAAAAAGTCTCCTTGAGCTCAGACCGGGGCTGCAGAGCAGGGGCCTCTCGGTTATGCGGCACAACTCTGACTGACGAGGGTCTCTTGAGCTTGGACCAGGAAACTCTGACATACGAACACGAACTCCTGACTCGAACACAGGAACACTTGATGCACGAACATTTGACCCAAGCACAGGAACAGGGACTCGAAGACTTGGCAGGAACACTTGACACTTGGCTTGACTTGGCTGGACAGGAACACGAACACTTGACTTGGCTGGACAGGAACACGAACACTTGACTTGGCTGGACAGGAACACTTGACTTGGCTGGACAGGAACACTTGACTTGGCTGGACAGGAACAATTTACTTGGCTGGACAGGAACACTTGACTTGACTGGACAGGAACACTTGACTTGGCTGGACAGGAACACTTGACTTGGCTGGACAGGAACACTTGACTTGGCTGGACAGGAACACTTGACTTGGCTGGACAGGAACACTTGACTTGACTGGACAGGAACACTTGACTTGACTGGACAGGAACACTTGACTTGACAGGAACACTTGACTTGACTGGACAGGAACACTTGACTGGACATGAACACTTGACTGGACAGGAGGACAAACCGCAGCAGCCGGGACGGGACCCTGTAGTAACTGCAGCAGCAGGCGTGGAACCCAACAGGAACTGCAGCAGCAGGCGTGGGAACCAGTAGGAACTGCAGCAGCAGGCGTGGGACCCAGTAGAGACTGCAGCATGAAGGACCCACAGGCACAGACCCCGCAGGCGTGAACCAGGAAACGGAAGAACAGCAGGAGCGACGCGAGGAAACCAGGAGCGGTAGCAGGTACTCGGCAAACAGTCCTGAGCAGGTGCATATCATGACTCGACTGGATCCACAGGCAGGCTCAGGTGAAGGGAAGCAGACATGAAGCGGAAGACCAGCCCTGCCACTTCGAAGAACGCTGGCGTGCGCAGGGGTTTTTACCTCCATAAAAAACTCCAGAAAACAGCAGCTTCCATGAAAGACAGGACGGGGCGAAAACAGCAAGAGGAGAATGACCCTGACCACCCCGAAGACAAATAGGATGCGCCAGGATCTCCTAGAGGACTCAACCACCCCAAGACAGGTAGGATGCGCCGAAAAAAACAAAAAACTCCAGGCCGAAATCTCCCTCTGCTGAAAGGGAGAAAAAAAAGAAAAAAGAATCCTCCAGAAACAGGTGTTAGCTCAACACAGGTCCAGGTTTGGTCAGATCATTCTGTCACGTTGAGGGTTGGATGGCGGCAGACCATGTGTGGTGGAGGGTTCAGGAGGCAGAAGAGCAGGCACGGATGAAAAAATAAAAATGGGTTTAATGGTAGCAGCACAAGCACGAAGACAACGCAATGATCTGACAACGACAGGAACAAAGACGGAGGTATAAATACACAGAACAATCAGGGAACACATGGGCAGGTTAACGAGGGGCAGGTGAGAACAATAAGGCT
The DNA here is from genome assembly GCF_043380555.1 of Nothobranchius furzeri. Classification (NCBI taxonomy): domain Eukaryota; kingdom Metazoa; phylum Chordata; class Actinopteri; order Cyprinodontiformes; family Nothobranchiidae; genus Nothobranchius; species Nothobranchius furzeri. Next base: position 47,783,878 of record NC_091749.1, read on the forward strand.
AATTACGGAAGGAGCGACACAGTCAGGGAGGCCGGGGCGAATCATGACAGTAACGGAATCATAAGGTAAGCTGATCGAGGATTTCGGGCTTTGTTGGTTCACCGTGGTCAAAGATCCACGAGTCTGCCTTTGTCGACGCACCTGGCTCTGAGAGTGTTGACTCAGCTACCAGCGCCGTGTCGACACGGAGCCTGGAGCTGTCGACAATCCCAGAATGCAGTTGGGCAATTCAAAATGTAAGCTGCATCAACTAAATGAGCTGCAGTGTTTCTGTGGTCTGCCTCAGAGATCCATCAATGACCAGCATGACTACAACCTTGCATCAGAGCCGGTCCGGTCCGCATGTCAGAGACCAAATACTTATTTTCCACCATAATTAACAAATAAATTCTTTAAAAATCAGACAATATGATTTTCTGGATGTTTTCTTTTCTTCTTTTTCTTCTCATTTTGTCTCTCATAGTTGAGGTATACCTAAAATGAAAATTACAGGCTTCTTGTATTTTTAAGTGGAAGAATTTGCACAATCAGAGGCTGACTAAATAATGCCCCACTGTAATAAACAGCATACATTTTATGAAGACCAAAGTGCCTTTTAGAAACAAGACACCTGTTGCCACCCACAGCCTTTTCTTTGAGTATGTTTGTTTTGCACAGACACAATAATGCTAGTAGGTTATGAAACAAGGGAAGTGTACGTCTTTGCTTCTTGTTTTACTTGTCATCTAAGGAGCTTTCTTGGTTTACAGAACAAAGCAGAGGTATAAACATTTAAAGAGCAGTGTGATCATTGGTAAAGCAAGGCTGGCTTGCAAGTAAAATCCTCTCTCTTGTCAGGCGTGCTGGTGTGTGAAGCGGAGGTTAGGATCCACACGCGGGTGAAGAAGGTAGGCAGTCAGATATGAAGGATTAAAGGCTTTAATAATAAACTTGCTGACACTGAAACAAAGAACCAACAAGAGACACAGGACTGAAGGGGTTAAAATACATGAGGGCTGGGAGCTTGGGTGATCGGAAAAGCGAGAGGCAGGTGGGAGCAATTAACAGAGACACATGACTGAACAGAATGGAGGGACAAGACAGCGTGTGACAGTACCCCCCCCCCCCCCCCCCGCCTCAAAGGGCGGATCCCAGATGCCCAAAGGAACACAGAGCAGGGGGGGAGGAGGGGGACCAGGAAGGAGGGCCAAGAGGAACTGAGGGAGCGGTGGAGAGGAGGCAGGAACCAGTAGAGTCCGGGGGCCTGCGTCTGGTGCAGAGGAGGAGGCGATGATGGGTTCTGGGGGGCCTGCGTCTGTGGCAGAGGAGGAGGCGACGACGGGCTCTTGGGGGCCTGCGTCTGTGGCAGAGGAGGAGGTGACGACGGGCTCTTGGGGGCCTGCGTCTGTGGCAGAGGAGGAAGCGACGATGGGCTCTTGGGGGCCTGCGTCTGTGGCAGAGGAGGAGGCGACGACAGGCTCTTGGGGGCCTGCGTCTGTGGCAGAGGAGGAGACAACGATGGGCTCTGGGAGGCTCGCGCCTAGTGAGGGCAGGACCGGCGGTGACTGGAGGCAGAGACGCTGCAGGAGACGTCCTTGACTTCTGGACTGGCGGCATCGGCCTCTGGAATGGAGGCGCCGGCATCGACCACTGGACTGGAGGAGGCGGCGTCGACCACTGGGCTGGAGGCGGCGACATCGACCACTGGGCTGGAGATGGCGTTGACAACAGGACTGGAAGGGGCGTCGACCACAGGACTGGGAGGGGCGTCGAACACTGGACTGGAGACGGCGTCAACCACAGGACTGGGAGGGGCATCGACCACCGGACTGGAGGAGGAGACGTCGACCACTGGACTGGAGGAGAAGACGCCGACCACTGGACTGGAGGTAGCAGCGTCGACCACTGGACTGGATGCGGCGACATTGACCACTGGGCTGGAGGCGGCGGCATCGACCACTGGGCTGGAGACGGCGTCGACCACAGGACTGGAAGGGATGTCGACCACAGGACTGGGAGGGGTGTCGACCACTGGACTGGAGATGGCATCGACCACAGGACTGGGGGGGGGGGGGGGGGGGCGTCGACCACTGGACTGGAGGAGGAGACGTCGACCACTGGACTGGAGGAGGAGACGTTGACCACTGGACCGGAGGAGGAGACGTCGACCACTGGACCGGAGGAGGAGACGTCGACCACTGGACCGGAGGAGGAGACATCAACCACTGGACTGGAGGAGGAGACGTCGACCACTGGACTGGAGGGGGAGACATCGACCACTGGACTGGAGAGGAAGCCGTCGACCACTGAACTGGAGGAGGGGACGTCGGACTGGAGGGGACGTCGACCTCTGGACTGGAGGGGACGTCGACCTCAGGGCCGGAGGCGGGGCCGTACATAGGGCCGGAGGCGGGGTCGACCACAGGACAGGAAGGGGCGTCGACCACAGGACTGGAAGGGGCTCCGACCACAGGACTGGGAGGGGTGTCGACCACGGGACTGGGAGGGGCGCCGACCACAGGACTGGGAGGGGCGCCGACCACAGGACTGGGAGGGGCGTTGACCACAGGACTGGAACGGGCGTCGACCACAGGACTGGAGGCGTCGACCACAGGACTGGAGGCGTCGACCTATGAACTTGAGGAGGCGTCGACTTCTGCACACGAGGAGGCGTCGACTTCTGGACACAAGGAGGTGTCGACTTCTGGACACGAGGAGGCGTCGACTTCTGGACACTAGGAGGCGTCGACTTCTGAAGACGAGGAGGCGTCGACTTCTGGACACGAGGAGGCGTCGACTTCTGGACACGAGGAGGCGTCAACTTCTGGACACGAAGGGGCGTCGACCTCAGGGCTGGAGGCGTCGACCTCAGGGCTGGGGGCATCGACCTCCGTCGACTTCTGGTCCGGGGGCGTCGACTTCTGGACCGCCGGCTTCTGGACCGCTGGCTTCTGGACCGCTGGCTTCGGGAGTGGAGGAGGAGCTGCTGCAGACGGGACTGCTTCCTTGGCTGGAGCCGCCGGACTGGGCTCTGACATCTGGACAGGCCGGCCCGGGGGAAGAGCCTCTTGGGTCACTGCTGGAACTGTATTGGGTTGGTTCATTCTGTCAGGCATGCTGGTGTGTGTAGCGGAGGTGAGGATCCACACGTGGGTGAAGAAGGTAGGCAGTCAGACATGAACGATTAAAGGCTTTAATAATAAACGCGCTGACACTGAAACAATGAACCAAAAAGGGACACAGGACTGAAGGGGTTTAAATACATGAGGGCTGGGAGCTTGGGTGATTGGGAAAACGAGAAGCAGGTGGGAGCAATTAACAGAGACACATGACTGAACAGAATGGGTAGACAAGACAGGGTGTGACACCTCTATGGAGTCATTAGGGTATTTGTAGTCCTGCTTTGCATGCAGGCTGTTTTGATCTGTTAGCTATATACATGGAGAATTTGTCTACGCCATGTTCCATTGGTGAACCCGCAAGATCTAGTTTTCAGGAGGTTGTGCTCTAAAGTCCACACACCCCTGTTGCTACATACTATTTTTAACCATCAATCATCTAAACATATTAGTATTTATATTAATATTGATCATTTCTGAAGGGGATGATCTCAGATAATCTGTCTCAAGGACAGGCATGTTCACAGCTGCCTTATAGATTTTGTGTTACTTTGTGGTTGTGTGTGTGTGTGTGTGTGTGTGTGTGTGTGTGTGTGTGTGTGTGTGTGCGTGTGTGTGTCTTCCCCTCTCCCCCGTTTTTGCTGTGGTGCTGAATCGGTGGAGCGACTCCTCCCATTCAGCACCACACACCATGAGCTGAGAGGTGCTGTTCTTCAGCACCACACCTCCACCATGCAGTCAGGAGCCCATCTCATCCCACGCCTCCTGGCTCTGCCCTGAACCACCATCTAAAGGGAAATATATAGATCATAAAAAGGCTTTTGAATCAGATCCTCAGGGAGGACTTGAGCCGCCTTTTCCCTGGGCTGCTGTCACCTCTGCACACATCTTATATACTGATGTAATGTCCCCGTCAGAGTCGCAGAGGTGTCCCTGATGAGGTGCTTAATGTCAGGTTTATTGTAGGAGGGGCATTCCAGTTCATAGGTACAGGATAGTTCCCGTGTAGACCAGTGTTTAAAGTGTTTAGAGTGTTCTTATGTGTAACTGAAGAGGGGCAGTCTCCGTTTCAGACACAGTGGTGTCTCTGAGTAAACAAGTACATGAGTGGTTAAATGCATTTAAGCTACCAGAGTCATTTGTGTTTATAGCTAAGCTTGTGTATAAATGGTTAAAGTTGATATCAGAAGTTTCTGACTGAGTAGCATTTTTTTACCTGACTGTGCCCGTGTCACACATTCTCCATGTTACCCCAGCTAACATAGACATCTGGGTCATAACCTTTTGGATAGCTGAAACCTGAGATCTGCCCTCATTTGTTGGGATTAAGTGGACTAGACCAACACAAGTGACTGGCTTGCATGTACATTTTTCAGGGTTGTTTCTGTGCTAATAAAAGTACCCAAATCCACTTCTTCATTAATAAAGTTGCACAACGTTTTACTCAATCAAATAAAAGATATTTCTTTGCTATTTGTTCAAAAAGTGTCTTTACCAAAACTTTAAATGTAAATGGCTGCAACAACTCAACTTTGTTTGCAAAGAAATAACCTCATTTTCATTACAAGATTACATTTGTTTACAATTTTGCTGACAACTATCAGCCAGTGCTGGATGCATTTTTTAAACTCTTCTGGTACTTTCACAGCCAGCCCATGCTTTCCCCCAGGATACATTCTTCTTTATAATTGTGTTTACCCTTTTGAACACTTGACTCTACTTCATCAGTCTCATCACTCATCCCTTAAATTGCTAAGTACACGACAGTTTCACTCATCCACATCTCAACAGGCTTTTAATTATAAATTATGAAAAGATGGTCTACATTTTGCAGACCAGTAAGTGCTGCTGTTATAAATGTTATATTTGCCTTTACATCAAATGTAAGCAAAGTTAGAGAAGACTTCCTGAAGGTAATCATCATCATCATCATCATCATCATCATGATCACTGGTATTTATATGGTGCTTTCAACAGTCTGAAGAGTGAGCCAAAGTGCTGAACCCAACATCCATGTATAATCATGCAAGCATATAAACAAGAGTAGACTGAAAACAAACACATACATTTTAAGGCTGATGAATAAAAAAAAGTTTTCAAACAATCTTTAAAAACCTGGATGCAGGGAGCCTGGCTAACATTCAGTATTAAGGGATTTCACACTGATGGGCCAGAAACTAAGCCCCATGACCTCTGGTTTTGCATGTCAATCCAGGCACAGTGGTGACCTCAATGCTTCCAGCTTCAAGAGGAAATTTAATGTCAAAGCTTCAAATTTTGATGAAGGAAGCACCGGGAAAGATGACTCTTCTTGCAGTCCTGACGTCAGAACTCATGGTGCATACGACCTTCCCCACAAAGAAGTCAAGAACATTACAACAGTTAGCAAAGAAAGCCTGTAGAGAATAGCAAGTGTCTCTGAAATGATCTACTGTTGAGGAATAAACACAAAAGAAAACACTAGCAATGATGTTCAACCAAGCTAAGATAATGATGCTCAGGTCCCCAAACAAGGTATGCTATTATAGAGAAAGTCATTTTAAATTTTTACTTTTGTTGTCTTTCTTTTTGCCAAATATCTGAGTTCATCATTGTCATTATTATTTTTAAAGATGCTTTAACAATAACAATTTTTCTTGTTTCTCTGCAGATCATTCTGCACTTTCAGTTGTGTGAGACAATGTTTTCAAGGGGAGGATGTGTTAAAGATATCAAGAGAAATGAAATTATTTTTTTAACACTTAAAACTCTGAAGTTCACATGAAAGTAAGAACAACTTAAAATGTAGGAAAAAATGGTGCCTAAAAAAATAAGCAAAGAAAAACTTCAAAAATTTCTTCCACTCAAAAAATAATAACTGAAGGATCAATAAGAAAACTACGGCAGCGTAGAGCTGCCACCCTACGCAAAATAAAATTGGAGCGATATCACGTTATAACATATTAACTTTATTGTTCTAACAATATAACTTTCACGTTTGTACAATATAATTATCACGTTTCTACAATATAAATATCACGTTTGTACAATATAACTTTCACGTTTGTACAATATAAATATCATGTTCATACAATATAATTATGACATTCGTACAATATAATTATCACGTTTGTACAATATATATAAATAACACGTTTTGAGTGAGTGAGAAAATGTCTCGTCTATCGGAACTCATTAAATTCTATTTCATGCTTGGATTGAGGCACGGAGAGATGTTGCTCTTGATGAGCAGCTTGGACGGTATTGAAATAAGCATGCGGATGCTGAGAAGGAACTTAAAACGCATGGGGCTGTACAGGAGGAAGAATGACTCCGATCCGCTGGAGGTTGCTGCATTTCTCATAGATCAACTGCAGGGGTACGGGAGGCTTCATGGATACAAACTACACCACCTGAACTGCATTCAGGCGGGTTATGTTGTCACGCAGAGCACTGTGAGACATTTACTGAAATATATTGTCCCTCATGGGGTTGCGCAAAGACGCAGAAATCGCCTAACGCGCCGCACGTATGTTAATCCTGGACCGAATTTCATGTGGCATGTTGACTCCTATGACAAACTAAAACCATTTGGAATCTGCATAAATGGAGCGATTGATGGCTTTTCAAGAGTAATGATTTGGCTTCATGCCTATTCAACAAACAACGACCCCAAAGTCATCGCAGGTTATTTCATCACAGAAGTTGAGAAGAGGATGGGCACAGCTGCAAGGATTCGCTCTGATTTAGGAACAGAAAATGTCATAATGGCTGAGATGCAGAGATTCCTGCGATGGACTCAGGATCAAAATGTCAGAAACAGTTTTATCACTGGGTCCAGCAATCACAATCAGCGAATTGAAGGCTGGTGGGCGTTTCTGAGACGGCACCACGCTCAGCACTGGATGAATCGTCTCCAGGAACTAAAGGACAAAGACTGTTTCTCTGGATGCTTCTTGGACAAGCAGCTCATATTGTTTACCTGCCTGAACATCATTGAGGTAGGCCACCACGCCTGTATTTACCCGCTAAGCATGTGTGTGTGTGTGTGTGTGTGTGTGTGTGTGTGTGTGTGTGTGTGTGTGTGTGTACAAGACCAGGCTTATTGTGGTAATGTTCTGGTCATACTTAAAAAAGCTTCCATTGTTGACAACTCCATTTTGCTCGCGCCACTGTTATTCGTAATTATGAGTACATTTTTTTCATAAAATCTGATCGTTTCCCTGACTGGCTGCATGTGATGCTTGTGGGTTAAAATGCTAAACCAAAAATCTTGATATTTTACTGATAGTGGATCTTTTAAATTGCTAATATTTTACAGGAGGTGCTGCAGCAAGTTGTGCATTTGTGGAACACCCATATCATCCGGCAGAAGCAGACATGCAATTGCTCCAAGTGGACGTCCAATTCTTATGTACACCATTCCACATCTTTTTGGAGGACATGATCATCTGAGAGAGGTTTCTCAGGAGGCAGTGGATGCATGTAAAGAAGAATGCCAAATGAGAGGACCATATACCTGCGATGAAACAGTATTCAGCCTGTGTTGCCTTTTAATGTCAGAGAACTTCTTACTTCCACCAAGCACAGCAGATGAAGCCATTGAACTGTATCTCTTCCTGAGAGCCTACATACTGAAGGACTTATAAACTTCAAAAAACATTTGGAATGTATGGAAGTATTGCAACATATTTGCATATATTTATACCATATTGATATCATTGGTGATCAAATGTCCATGTGATCACCACCTGTGTTTAGTTTCTTTGATACTTTTTGTCCTATAGTAAATGATACAACTAGAATTCAAATTTAGAGAAAGATATGTTATCTGCTTCCTTTTTTGAAAAAACAAGAGAATGTTATTTTCTGAAGTTAGATTTTAAAACTAAAGGTAATCTGATTGATTTTGGGATGTTATCTTTTCAAATCTGTCTTTTCACAGCTTTATATAAACAATATTGTTCATTTTTATATGATTTTCCGAAACAGTCATGGGAATTTCCTTGGTTTTGTTTCCTTTTATCAAAAGCCTTTGCCACCTATGTTTATTAATGCAAATTACAACTTTGAAGTAATTGAATAGTCAAAAATAAATTAATTAATCAATCAGTGGCAATGGAAAAAGGCACTGAAGAACCTTAACCTTTCGTCTTCTCAAAACATTTTAATGACTTCATTTCTGCTATATCTGATTTCTATTTTCAGATTGATGAGTAACCATTTTTTAAATTTCTGAACATGACAGTTGATATTCATGACATCTGTGTTTCAGATTCAATAAACATATATAAAACTGCTATCAACTTTTGAACAGTTAATGTTACAATTCAGAATTATTGAACAATAAACAAACGTTGTTAGATATTAACCTTCCTTTTATTTGAATTCAAGAAGAAAAAATGCACTCTTGAGAAGCTACATAATTGACTTTGCCAATGGCTATCTTCTGTGTATCTTATTCCAGTCAACTTTTGCATCAATCCACAGACTGACATGCAAGTTTGTTAAGAACTTCCTGAACATATGTTCTAAATCAAATAACTGGCACACAGTAAAAAAAACTCCTGAAAATAATCAATAGTAATGCTTGAATCATTACTAAAAAACGTGAGCTGTAACAGACATCTTTATAAAACAGACCTGTTGAAACCTTGTCAGATCATGAAAACATTATCATTATAAACACTGTCCAACTTTCGTAGTGTATGAACGGATTGAACATGCTTCATTTCGAGCAGTAAAGCTTTAATGTATGAAACTGTAAACTGAAATGTACATTTTGATGATGGAGAATATGTGGCATACCCTCCAAGAGACTCAAATATATTCAAAAGCCTTTTTGGTTACTAATAAAACATCTCCTGAAATTTTAGCTCTTTCATTTTTCATAATGTCTTCACTGCGGAGGTGGGCTTAACAAACACATTAGCACCATGTTGTTTCTTCAACTCTTTGTTTCTAGGGTTTTAAACATGAGAGAACTTAAGCTATGCTGAACTCATAACAGTTTTTGGCTGCCAAAATGTTATCCAGTTCATTTCGTAGTTCTGGGTAGGACGTGTATGTCCATGGTACTTCCAGAACGGGGCCACACGTGTGTGCCACAGGGCGTCGTGCCAGTCCATCCACAGGTGTGAACAGCACTTCAATTTTCTGAACACAGATGACATCTGACCCAGTAACAAACCGGAACATCTTTCTGAGGCCTGCATCATCAAGTCCTCTGATGTACTACTGCAGAAATCTGAAACTCTGCTTCTCGGCTTCAGAGATGGGAGATGCAGTGAGCAACTTCAAAAGCTTTCTTGTTGTTGGCTTTTTATCTTCATACATTTGTAGGACATGTTGTGGGCTTTGGAAAGCTTCTTTTAGAAAGTGACATGCAACTAATGAAATTTTCTCCATGGCATAAGATGGTTTTTGGATCAACTGCTTGTGAGCAACTTTCCGAAGAATGCTTTTTAAGTTTTTTTGCGTTGGGATGACTGATACATCCAGGCGATCCATGAGATCCAGAAGTTCATCCCTGTCTTCTTCTGAAAGATCTTCCTTTAGAGCTCTTGTTATTAAATCCTGATCTGATTGGCTTAGGTATAAGAGGAGATTTTCAAACAACATATCATCTGTAACTTGATTTTCACCAAAGATAAATGCCACTGTGAAAACAGGGGCAAGGCGACAAGGGAAATATCCATGGTCTTGAAATCCCTTCAGTAAAATTCTACCGATGGACTTCCATTCTTCCTCCTGCCATTTAGGAGACAGTGATGGCACTCTGAACTCCTCTCCTTCAGCTGTGTTGTCAACAAACTCTGCCCAAAATGTAGCATACACATCTCTTGATACACCATCTGCATCTGCTCCTTTTTCATCAATGTAGGTGTATTTTAATGGGTGTCTCAGGAGTGCTGTATCTTTGAACTGGTTGATCATCTCCTCCAGAATGTTAACCCTGTGGATTTTGATGGTGACACAGACTACTTCATATGATGCAGAAGAACTCATTGCTTCATTGCTTATAGGTGTATCTGTATAACTGCCTGGAGTGCTTGCTGGAGGAAATGTAATGGAAGTGATGACCAGATCATCTCCTTCTAACTGCAGGTTTGCTTCACCTATTAATGTGTCATCAAGGTGACAAGCCAGAGGTTCTCCAAGGTAGGGACCAATCATTACCTCAGATGTGTCTGATGATGCTTCTTCACCAGAATTCCTGAAATCTGATGACAAGATCACAACAGTCTGAGAAGCTTCCTCATCTTCTTGATGTGAGTCAGTCAGTTGTGTCACATTTTCACATGTTTCCCTTCTATCACTAACTTCATCTTCTTCGCCTTCATCTTCATAAGAAAGTCTTCTTGTGCACAAGTAAAATATCAACATTCCCATTTTAAGTATTGAGTAGAGCTCCCCAACTGAGATGTCGTCATCAAGTACAGCCTCTTCCTGATAGTCTAATACATCACATCTGAACACATCCCATCTTCCAAATCTGCTTTTTCCATTTGGAAAGAAAAGATCCTTGGCATACTGTAATAAGTCAGCTTTCTTGGAGTCTTTGGGAACATCAAAGGTCCTTGTTCCTCCTCCTCTGCGCTTTCTCACTTGCTTACCTTCATGGATCCAGCCCAGCTCAATTTTTCTAGTCTTTTTCTGAGCCCATTTGTTGTTTTGTGCATATGTTCTTTTTCTCTTACAAGATAACTTATCCTCATGATCGGGGTTCTTCCCATTTTCATCGATGCCCATCTTTTTCTTCAATTGTTCAAGAAATTAGTTTTTTCTTGATTCCTTTGTCCTTGCATCATTATTATCTAAACAGAACCGTCTTGCAGCTATCCTATCACCATATGTTGGGATGTAACCAGACAGGGTCTTATCATCCATGAAATCAATCACTGTGGCATCAATCTGAAATAACAGAGACATTTATTACTTTACAAAGAGACACCTACTGCCAGTCACAATACATTTAATTAATGAAGCTGAATGTAATTTTTACTTGTGCTATGACAATGATTTGTCATGCCATTCTATGAAATTCTATTATTTTTATCCTCAATCTGTGCCAGCAGTGTTATTAGATGCTCCACATCATTTATTCTACAGAAAATTAAACGCTCAGTTCATTTGGAAAAAGCTAAATCAACGTTTTACATATCTTTCCTGGTCAAATCAGCCCTCATGAGAACTCGTAAAGAAACGGGTTTTCCTTTTTTTTAGCTAAGGAGAGTTCAAAGTAAAAGCCAACTTGGTTCGTGTTTTTACAAAGATTCGTAAACGGACAGTTAAGAAAAGCCTAGTAGTAATTGGTAGTACTTGAGGTACTTAGTATGTGTGTATCAAAAAGGCACATTTAGCAGCTCTGTCATCCTGATTTCAGCCCATTCTGTCGCTCAACTCAGCTCTTCTCCTGCAGACGGTGTTACCGTAAACTACCGTATAAACGCGCACTTCAATTCTAGCTGCGGCTCACTTGACCACGGCCAGACGAACGACGGCTCACTTGACCGCAGTCTTTTTTCGGCGTTTTAAGTTTAAAGACGGTGATTTAGACGCCGTTAAATAACCAAACATGCTCCAAAGTGGGCGAATTGTGATCCCTTTGGCTTGGCTCTAGTAAGTTACTTACTAAAATAGCACAGCACACGTTTCAAGCACACCTGCTTAAAAGTTTACAAATGTTCCTTGAAAGAGAGCACTTACACCATCTTGCAGCATTCGTAAGAGACAGTCTTCAGGTACACCACGGTTCCGTAAAAATCTCAGAAGTGGGGTGTCTGTGTTTGAGGCCATGTTTCCGGGAGATGATCTGCCAGCTCTCTGTCATGTGTCGTTTCGTGTGAAACGATAATTATATTGTATGAACGTGATATTTATTTTGTACAAACGTGATAATTATATTGTACGAACGTGATAATTATATTGTACAAACGTGATAATTATATTGTACGAATGTCATAATTATATTGTATGAACATGACATTTATATTGTACAAACGTGAAAGTTATATTGTACAAACGTGATATTTATATTGTACAAACATGATAATTATATTGTACAAACGTGAAAGTTATATTGTTAGAACAATAAGTTATATTGTTAGAACAATAAAGTTAATATGTTATAACGTGATATCGCTCCAATTTTATTTTGCGTAGGGTGGCAGCTCTACGCTGCCGTAGAAAACTGTAAAAAAAAAAAAAAAAGAAAAGAAAAATAATTTGAAAATTTGGAAAAAATCAAAACAAGACACATCCTGACACACAGAGTAAAACCATTTTTGTTTAGTAAATTATTACCCAGTTGTAACAAAGCAAATCAAATACTACTGGAAAGTCTGATTAGTCATTTTTTCAATGAAGGTCACCTTATCAGGAGCATGAGTCCTGAGCAGCCTGACTTTGTGTGAGGGGAGTGACCCAAAGAATGCGCCCAAACTTCACAGTTGCTTCGTGGGTTGGATCAAACACATATTGACATTTTTTTTATAATTCATTATTTCAACACTGAAAGGGACCTCGTTAAAATGTGGTCTAATGCAGCCACAACAACTTGGCTCCTCTTCTGATCACTAGTCTGGTCACTCGCTGTGGAATGGCATCAAACAGATGTTAACGGTCAACCAACATGGCGGTGCTGGATACTAGCACATTGATCATATCCAAGTTTTTCAAAAGCAAGCTAATTGCGCGCCAGTCCACCTGCAGCCATTTCACACATGGCAACATTTAAAGCTGAAACCAGGAGTGCACAGGCGATCTTCTTTACTAAGTACGTTCAATTAGCAAAAGTCCAACTAATTTGTTTTTATATTTTGAGATTATACAAACATTTTATTTCCCTAGCATACTCACTGTAATGCATTATTTCAGAGTGAGTGTTTTGAAGAATCCAAACCACTACAGGTAAACCAAATGCTTCCTCTTATCTGAGATGTCTCCCTTGCTGACCTCTCAGATGTGTAACATCTACCCTTTTACGTTATTTGTTCAATTAACTCGAAGGCAGAGGGGAGTAAAAAAAGTATTTGTGACAGCTTCTGCTACTCTGAGCATGCTTAGATTTCAAATCATGGGGCTAATTATATCAATTATGTGAAAGCCTGCTGTGCAGGTTCACACAATCTGCAGGTCCTTGACATCTTTATAAATTCATAATTTCAATACAACACAAAGACAGATGCATAGCAGGATTATTCACCAACGTGAAATATGTGTCTAGGCCCATGACTGAAATTCAAAAAACGTAGGTGGGGTTGTTCTTTTGTTTGTTAAATGAAAAATGCATTCACTTTAAAAGCATTAAAGGAGGAGTAATTAATAGCACTACATTATGTTTTTCATCAAATGGCTTTAATAATGTCCAGGTAACTGCTAGAAGTGATACATTTGGAGAAATACTGTCTTCTGCTGAGCTTCTGCACTATTTTGTGCCCTCTTGAGTAAAATCTCATTGCTTTAGTTTTATGGGATATTTACCGTACGGGGTAGTCAGCTGTGGATTTCAGCTGCAGCAACCAGCTTGTTTTACTTGTAAACACCCGAGCCACGACTTGGGAATGAGGTCACACGTCTAGCACCTAAAAATGTAAAACTGTTCAAGGCCTATTTGTGACCAAATTAATGAACAATGAAAATATGTATTAGTCAATATGAACATAGCAATGTTAGTTTTATTTTTTCAGTTGTGTGTATGAAGCTCAAATGTTCACTATATTATCTTAGAACATTTTATATCAGGCCTGAGGGTCAGTACACCATTTTAAGCAAGTGTCTAAACACTTTACGGTGATATTTCTGTAAATAAAAATCCCAGTTTAAAATGCTTTTTGGTGAATACACAAATTTTCTGATATATTAAACTTATTTTGAGATTAATATGGAATGAATAAGAGCCCCAGCTGTTAGATCTTTGCTTCCTAATGAAGAGGATCCTGATAACATCACTGCCCATATGTTGAGATATTCTCCAGCCCGTTTTAGGAGACATAATCATTTTGAATTTTCAGAATTGTAGATCAGACCAGCAAGGATTCTGCATTAATCTGTTACTTTGTCCTACCTTAAATACTTTTATTTTATGGATTACAAACATATCTATGGTCATTATTTTAGGGTAATGACCAAATGAAGAAGATGATGGTTGAAATGAGTTTCCTCTACAGATTGTCATGGGCTCCGATAGTGTGAGAAGTTTCTATTTATTCTAAATATATTGGCTAAAGAGTAGGAATGCATATCTATTGTACTCCATTAAGGTGGATCTAAGATAATTGTAGTAACAACAGTGATGATGAGTGGCTGACAGAAAACAATAGATACATGAGAGCAAAGAGGGGTGAATGAGAAGTGGTTAGGATGTTGAGGGAAGTGAGCATGAGGAGGGAGCGTCGGAAGGTATGCATATGATACCTGACCACTAGAGCTGCACAATGTAGATGAAACTCAAAAAAATTGAATATTGTGCAAAAGTTCATGTTTTTCAGTAATTCAACCTAAAAGGTGAAACTAATTTAACATATATACTCTTCACATACAAAGCCAGGTATGTCAAGCCTTTATTTGTTGTAACTGTGATGATTATGGTTTACAGCTTATTAAAACCCCACATTCAAAATCTCAAATGATTAGATTATTGTGAAAAGGTTCAATATTCTAGAGTCAAAGTGTCACACTCTAATCACCTAATGAATCCAAAACACCTGCAATCGATTCCTGAGCCTTTCGATGGTCGCTCAGTCGAAGCTGGATTACTGAAATAAATAGACTGTTGCACCTTATTCTCATTTTCTGAGTTCCACCTGAATATATAATCATTGCAATATACACTCACCTAAAGGATTATTAGGAACACCATACTAATATGTACTAATATGGTGTTTGACCCCCTTTCACCTTTAGAACTGCCTTAATTCTACGTGGCATTGATTCAGCAAGGTGTTGAAAGCATTCTTTCGGAATGTTGGCCCATAATTATGGAATTAGGATTGGGACAATATTCGGCGTAACTTGTACCAAGTTTTGTAACTTAGAACATGTTTCATCACATGTAACTTTGGATTCGTAACTTGTAACTTTGGATTCGTAACTTGTAATTCTCAATTTGTACTTGTATTCTTGTTTTGTAACAGGAACATTGTATTTTGTGCATGCATTTTTTATTTTGTAAAATCAAACATTCATTCAGAAACATGAAACTTTTGTTTTGTAACTAGCAGACTCCCAAACTGAAAAAAAATCAAGGTACAAGTTTGAAATCAAAACTCTCAAAACACACATTTCATTCTACAGTTACAAACCAAAATCCTACAGTGTTACAGATATTTTTGTCTCGATTCTAGCGTCAGTGGGAGGAACTTGGGTGGAACCAATGAGAGCACGAGTCTTAGCTACAATCACGTTTCTCGAATTCCTGTCCAATCATTGGGAGAGAAGGGCAGGTCTGTAGAGACGACACTCCGAATGTCCGAATCCACAGGAAGGGTGCTTATGAGTACGGATCCTCGCCAGTCTAGCAAGGCCGGGTACTTGAAGACCGCTAAAACCGGAAGTCAGCGGCTCTGAATTCGGACAGTCTAGCCTTCACCTCTACGGTGACCCGTAGGTCCCGTCACAGCCGTGGCGGCAGCTACACGCAGAGGAAAAATGCTAAAGCTAGCAAAAATGGAGCAGGAATATTAAGGAGCTAGAGCAGCTTCACGTCCATCAGCAGCGTTTGTTCACAACCGTTTTCAGGTAAAGTAACTTTGTTTATTCTAGAAGCTTTCAGGACTTACATGTTAACTTTAGATGGCTTCATGTATGTTTTAAGCTACAGAATGAACTTGCTAAACATACACAACACATTACTACAGTGTTATCATGTAGGTAATTAATATAAACCAAATGCATTATAAATGTTGAATGCAGTAGGATATTTTCTAATGTAAATTGGACCTTAGAACTTATTTAGCATCAAATGGGGGTAAAATGTTTTAAAAAACAGGCTTTTTAATAAAATAGCATTGAACTGTTTTCAATGTGCATTTGTTTATTCAACTTAAACCTAATAATGATTAGATCTGTCTTAAAAATGTAAATTCTCTGTAGTTTTCCCTGCTGCTTTTCTTTAAACTGAACAGAACCAGTGTACTACAGGTTATGTTTTGTTTCACATTTTTCTATAAAAAACAAACAAATTCTTATTTTATCTATTACAGGTCAGCATACACTGTGCTACACATCTGCATCGGTGCTGGTGAAGTTGTGGGTCTGGAGGATGAGCGTGAGGAAGATGTGTGTGGAGGAGGTCAGTGGTGCTCTGTCCTGCAGGAGGTACCAGCAGACCACCACTACTGTTAACAGGCAAGTCATTCACAGACATGTAACAGCCGTCGTCTGAGCCAGCCCAGCAGTCCCTGTAGATGGACGATGGAGTGGACAGTGAGAGGAAGCGTCCCAAAGCTCTCTCTGCAGACTGTCCTGTATGATGTTCCTCTGGCCAGAAACATCCAGCCACGGGTCTGCTCCAGCCCTTCATCCACGTCTGGATCCTCCTGCAGCAGATCCAGCTGCACTGTTAAAGACTTCCTGCTCACTCAGTTTAAATAAATGATCCAGGAAGAGTCACTCAGGTTAATCCTGCTTTAACCGTACATAACTGGTCCATACTGGATTTGATCTGTAAATAAGTGTAACATATTATAAATAATCTTGTCTCCTTACCATCTTTTCATTTTCTGTTCATGTAACATGTTCAAAAACATCTGTAATAATAAAATTGGTGATAAAATCAATGACCAGAAAGAGTTATCAGTTAGTATTTGTTTTAATAAACGTGTTCAAATATCAAACAGCTAAATAACATTAATATAATGACAGTAGAAAGCCTCTCTCCCAGGATGACCAACAGGTAAAGCCTCTCCTGGCCCTGGACACCTGCAGTCCTACAGAGAAAACCAGAGACCACAGGTGACAAAAAGGCAATAAACACATTTGTACATTTATCCACATGAGAAGATAAAAATTATATTCTTCACACAAACTTTTTACTTCATTAAAACGTGTCAGCTGTGTAAATCCCTGAATGTAAAACTACCTTTCACAGAAGAACTTCTGTGGTTGTGTGTAAACAGCTTCACTCTTCACCTCTAAGCTTAATAAAAAAGCTTCTTTGCTCCGTTGTCCTTAAAACAAATGACAAGTTTAATTTGCCACACACACACACACACACACACACACACACACACACACACACACACACACACACACACACACACACACGGGAATAACTGGGACCCGCGATAAAAACTCGTTCTGGCTGATTTCTGCCTAAAATGTAATTTAAAGAACAAATATACAAACGAAAAATGTCTATAAACTGAATCGTTTTAAAGAGCGGGTCAATTGAGCCTCGGAGTCCTTCTCCACCCACGTATCAATTTTAAAAAATGCAACATTAGTAGGCATTGCCTGGAGGACCGAGAGGGCGGAGCCGCGGCAGTGACGAAGACGATGGCTAACTAGACGAAGCTAGCTCCCTTTACTCTGAGCAGTTATTAGAAGTGGAGGACGTTTCTCCCCCTCCTTACCCAGACACTCGAGAAGAAAGGGACCAAGTCTATTTGGAGGAGACAAGCGGACCTGAGCCTTATTGTTTTGAGCTTGTGAGTTGCCTGAAACTCCCAGAACCGACCCAACAGAACCACCTCTGAATAGTAAGTAGCCGTTAGCCATAGCATTGGATTAGCTGCAGTGTTTGGCTCCACGGCCCTAAAAAGCTAGTATTCAGCATGTTTTAGAGGTTTATCTGCTTCAGCACACCTGGTTTTAATCAGCAACAAATAGCTGAGCTGCTTAACAGCTAATCTAACCTGTTAAAGCAGGAAAATCCACTGAAACGTGCTGGATAGCAGCTCTCCGGTAGCCCTGGGCTCAAGTTACAGTCTGCTGCATATAAAGTTATGAAAATACCCCATGAGAAAATTATTCTGTAATGTGTTCAGCTCACTAAAACTGCCCTGATTTATTTATTTACTGATAACAGCTGCTCTCTTGGTTCTAGGTCCTCTGGTGTCTGCAGCTGGTCTGGTGTCGTCAGGATCAGGAGCTTCCAGAAGAATGTGCCTTTCAATGACTCTTTCCCCCTTATTTGTTATATTAATTAAATAAATCTCAATTTATATATTTCCTGTTTTTGTTCATGTCCATAAATACTTAAACATGCTTGAAATTAAAACAAGCTTTTAACAGTGAGGTGCTAGTTTAATTCATCACAATAGAGCTAGTTAAGCATGCAACAAAAATGTGATAATCAATGTAATTTATAAATATCCATTAAAATATCAAAACTGGAATCTAAATGAGATATTTGGCAGCACAAAAAACTTGTCAAACACAATATTTATTATAATAATTGTAGGCAGACAGGAGACAGAGCTGATGGAGGTTCTCAGTCATCGAAGGATGGCTGAAGGCTTTCCAGGAACAGGAGATGTAGTGTTGTCTCTTATCTCTCTATTCTGCCAGATGAGCTGATAGGTTACAGGTGTGTGAGGACATCCTCATGCTGTCATAACCAGATGACAGGAGTTATCAGGTGATCAGCCAGGCTAATGAGATGCAGAAAGAAAACAAATTCAGGACAGTGTACTATATGTGGTGTTGCTCACCTTATGTGCTCTTATAGAATATTAACGTGTGTCTGTCTCATGGTGTAGAGTCTATATTTTGCTGAGTGTCCTGCAATAATGCAGGTTATTAGTTAATTTACTTTTGATAGCAAAAACAAAATATTTAATGTAAAAGTTATTTTCCAGGTGAATCAGCTCACACGTCACCACCAAGTGTCACGGGGGCAGAATCAGTAGCCTCCGTCATGATGTAATCACATACTTATTTAATTGTTAATATCTTAAAAATTCTGAAATATTTTAATTTTTTTTTTACCTTGAACAGTTCACTGAGCTTGCACTGTCACTGAGGTGGAAGCTGGAATCAACAGCAGACACCTTACATCTTGGTCTTTTCAGGGGGTGTGGACGCTGCTCTGACTTTCTGGAAGATGAATTTTCATCATGGTCCCCGTGGGTCACCAGACACACTGCGGCTGTGAACTCCATTCTGGCTGGCTATGTAAAAACAAAGAAGCAGAACATTTATACATGTTTAAAAGAGCATAAAATCACGTGTAAAAATAATCTGTAAAACAAATTAAAACTAGAAGGTAATAATAAAATGTTTACATAGAAGATTATTAAAAATAATTCACCTTTGCTACAGGGAAGGTTTCACGTCAGCCTGGACAAGTGCATTCTTGCAGCTAAATCAGTCTGACAGCCAGTGTCTTGGGTAGATTTAGCCTGAAAAAAAATATATAAGCACATTGTTGTTGGGAGTTTATAAAGTCAGATAATATACAAAAGAATCTCCTATATAGGCGCTTTATAACATTCCTAGTGTGTGATCGTTGTTATAACGTAAAAGTCAGTCACACATGATGTGGAGAGCCTGAAATGTGACCTCCTGAACAGAATTCCTTACAGAACCGGGTCACAAGCTGGATTTCACGCTGTAATGCTGTCTGTCAACTAGTGCTGCGTCAGTTAGAGCCACTGTTGCAGAATTGCCGACTGACTAGCTAAAGGAAGTGAACCACGTCTCTCAGACTTTGCATTTAGGTAGGGGATTGTCTTTAGAAGATGTTAAAACGTTTATTTAGCTTACTCACCTCAGACTGGAGCCCGCCATGGTGGGGGAGCAGAGTCGGTGGGCTGCATCTAAATCGCGGAAGAGCCCTGGTGGGCAGCCTCCCTCTTCAAACGGAGGCGTGCAGAATCGCGGGTAAAATGCACACAGAGTCACCGCAACCATACTACACTACACCTACTCACCAATACTAAGACGATATGGAACACTAAACCCGAACTACTTTCCCAATTACACTAACAGCCAAACACTAACTAAACTACAATATCCAACAGCCAAGCTAACACTAAATAAGTATTTAAAACACTAAAAGATATGCTAAAGACTAGGATATGCTAATGCTATATGCTAATGCTGAACTACCGCTGACCTCCTATGCTCGCTTGCAAATCCAACTCCCACTCGCCACAGGGCGTGGCCGAGACGCTCGTTGCTTTTATAACTTTGGCACGGAGCTGCTACGTAGTACTCTACTGGTTTACGTAGTATTTTACTCTTTAGCCATTGGCTAAAATTTATTCAAAATGACTCAAATTCTATGTTTTCAGCTGAAGGTGGCACATTACTGTGGTTTTTAGACAGAATTTTTAATTTTTAAAGAAAATGCACCAAAATGCTAAAATAAAGAATGCACACATTTAAAACACTGTTAGACACTCATTTATACAGTTCATCAGCAAAAAAAGTTAATTTAGACGTTACTTGCTCTTTAAGCTTTTAAGATTTCTACGGCTAGTTTTTAACAAACTTACGTTTAAAACTTCGTAGCTCTCCCCATTTTCTCTGCCTGTTGAAAATCCACAGCCGGCGTGCAAAGCATGCTGGGATAGCCTTGTTCTGTGAGGAGACAACGAAGCGGTTAGCTAACGCTTCACAATGCAACAAAATGATGACATTTCATCAACTTACTGGAGAAAATCCTTCCGAAACACCGAAAATGAACTGCAGTCAATGCAGCAGCAGGGCTGTTTGGAACTGTTCGAAACTACATGAACCACGTGACTTCCCCATTCCATAGGAGTCTATTGGAGTGTCGTAACTCTCTACAGCTCTGACAAAACCCTGCCCTCCTCTCCCAATGATTGGACAGGAATTCGAGAAACGTGATTGGTAGCCAAGACTCGTGCTCTCATTGGTTCCACCCAAGTTCCTCCCACTGACGCTAGAATCGACAAAAAGATCTGTAACACTGTAGGATTTTGGTTTGTAACTGTAGAATGAAATGTGTGTTTTGAGAGTTTTATTTCAAACTTGTACCTTGATTTTTTTCAATTTGGAAGTCTGCTAGTTACAAAACAAAAGGTTCATGTTTCTGAATGAATGTTTGATTTTACAAAATAAAAAATACATGTACAAAATACAATGTTCCTGTTACAAAACAAGAATACAAGTACAAATTGAGAATTACAAGTTACGAATCCAAAGTTACAAGTTACGAATCCAAAGTTACAAGTTACGAATCCAAAGTTACATGTGATGAAACATGTTCAAAGTTACAAAACTTGGTACAAGATACGCTGAATATTGTCCCAATCCTAGTTCCATACATATTGATAGGATAGCATCTTGCAGTTGATGGAGATTTGTGGAAGGCACACCCAGGGCATGAAGCTCCCGTTCCGTCACATCCCAAAGATACTCTAATGGGCTGAGATCTGGTGACTGTGGAGGCCATTGTAGTACAGAGAACTCATTGCCATGTTCAAGAAACCAGTTTGAAATGGTGCATTATCCTGCTGAAAGTAGCCATCAGAGGATGGGTACATGGTGGTCATGAAGGAATGGACATGGTCAGAAATAATGCTCATGTAGCCTGTGGCATTTAAACAATGCCTAATTGGCACTAAGGGGCCTAAAGTGTGCCAAGAAAGCATCCCCCACACCATTACACCACCACCACCAGCCTGCACAATGGTAACAAGGCATGATGGATCCATGTTCTCATTCTATTTACGCCAAATTCTGACTCTACCATTTGAATCTTTCAACAGAAATCGAGACTCATGAGACCAGGCAACATTTTTCCAGTCTTCAACTGTCCAATGTTGGTGAGCTCGTGCAAGTTGTAGCCTCTTTTTCCTATTTGTGTCATGACTCCCATCCTTCACCCTCCTCCACTTCCTCATTATACCTCCTCATTCAGCTCACCTTGTCCTCTCACCAAGCTCCAGCCAAGCCCTGTTTTCCCCAGCAATCTCTGTCAGCTTCAATCAGCTCCATTCATTCCACCTGCTCCTGTAATCAGCCTCATCCCATTCACCTGCTTCCCCTGCTATAAAAGAACCAGCCATCCAGTCAACCGATGCCAGATTATTACAGCCTTGTCAGTAGTTCTCCAGCCATCCACCCTGCCTGATCTTTGCCTCTGGACCTTGTTTTTTGCCTGACCCCTGCCTTGCTCTCTGCCTGCCACTTTGACCTTAGCCTGCCTCTGAACCTGCCTCAGCCTTGCCCTCCAGGTACCTCTGCTTTCAATAAAGACTTTATATATATATTTTTACTGTGTTGGCGTCTTCACGGGTCTTCTGAGTTCTGTTTGTGACAGAATAATCTGGCCCAAAAATCTGACCCAACGCTGACACAGCACTTGGAGTATTTTTTTTCTTCTATTTTTTCATCGTACCTGTCATGGAGGATCTCACGCTCCTGGAGTTTATGGAGCTAGAGAAGGAGCAGGAGTCACCGTTCTGGGGAACGCGGCTGGCCATCAGGCCAGAGCCACGCAGAGGCTCCACTCCTCTGTCCAGGCCTGCTGCAAACGTCTTGTGCAGCGGGTTCATGACCACGCCGCTCCAGCCTCAAACCCCTCCTGTCAGGTCACGACGGCGGCGGTCCCGGAGGTTTTCTGGAGCTGATAAGAGGGTTAATCCTTCTCCCGTGCTGGTGTCGGCGGGTTCCACGGACGGCACCTCATGTTCTGCTTCTGGACCGGTCCCGACGGAGGAGATTGTTCAGGGGATGATGCAGATGGTCGAGGAGGCTGTGTGGGAGGTCTTTGCCAAGCCAACCTTCCCCCACTTACGTCTGCGGGCGGCTGATAGGTTAAATGTCATCTTCTCCACCCATCCAGAGTTGATAGCGGTCCCAGCACTTGGTAATTACTACCTTTATGTCCGGAGGGTATATGGGTCTGCACTGAAGGATGTCGCCATGGAGGGTCTGACCTGCTGTGAGAGGTGGTCACCTTCCCCAGAACCCTCCAACGTGTTGCATCCTGCTCCGGCGGTGGTCCCGGTGGACGCATCGCATCCTGCTCTGGCGGTGGTCCCGGTGGACGCATCGCATCCTGCTCCGGCGGTGGTCCCGGTGGACGCATCGCATCCTGCTCCGGCGGTGGTCCCGGTGGACGCATCGCATTCTGCTCCGGCGGTGGACCCGGTGGACGCATCGCATCCTGCTCCGGCGGTGGTCCCGGAGGACGCATCGCATCCTGCTCCGGCGGTGGTCCCGGTGGACGCATCGCACCCTGCTCTGGCAGTGGTCTCTGAGGACGCATCGCACCCTGCTCTGGCGGTGGTCTCTGAGGACGCATCGCACCCTGCTCTGGCGGTGGTCTGGGAGGACGCATCGCACCCTGCTCTGGCGGTGGTCCGGGAGGACGCATCGCACCCTGCTCTGGCGGTGGTCCGGGAGGACGCATCGCACCCTGCTCTGGCGGTGGTCCGGGAGGACGCATCGCACCCTGCTCTGGCGGTGGTCTCTGAGGACGCATCGCACCCTGCTCTGGCGGTGGTCTCTGAGGACGCATCGCGTCCTGCTCTGGCGGTGGTCTCTGAGGACGCATCGCATCCTGCTCTGGCGGTGGTCTCTGAGGACGCATCGCATCCTGCTCTGGCGGTGGTCCCGGGGGACGCATCGCATCCTGCGCTGGCGGTGGTCCCGGGGGACGCATCGCGTCCTGCTCTGGCGGTGGTCTCTGAGGACGCATCGCATCCTGCTCTGGCGGTGGTCTCTGAGGACGCATCGCATCCTGCTCTGGCGGTGGTCTCTGAGGACGCATCGCATCCTGCTCTGGCGGTGGTCTCTGAGGACGCATCGCATCCTGCTCTGGCGGTGGTCCCGGGGGACGCATCGCATCCTGCGCTGGCGGTGGTCCCGGGGGATGCATCGCATCCTGCGCTGGCGGTGGTCCCGGGGGACGCATCGCATCCTGCTCTGACGGTGGTCTCGGAGGACGCATTGCATCCGGCTTCGACGGATGAGGTCCAAGAGGCCCCGGTCCCGGCCCAGCCTGTCCAAGGGGCTCCGGCCCAGCCTGTCCAAGGGGCTCCAGTCCAAGGGTCGACGCCTCCAGGCTCTGAAGAGGACCTCTCCTGCCCCTGCTCTGAAGAGGACCTCTCCTGCCCCTGCTCTGAAGAGGACCTCTCCTGCCCCTGCTCTGAAGAGGACCCCTCCTGCCCCTGCTCTGAAGAGGACCCCTCCTGCCCCTGCTCTGAAGAGGACCCCTCCTGCCCCTGCTCTGAAGAGGACCCCTCCTGCCCCTGCTCTGAAGAGGACCCCTCCTGCCCCTGCTCTGAAGAGGACCCCTCCTGCCCTCAAGTTCCCCAGTCTGAAGTTCCCCAGTCTGAAGTTCCCCAGTCTGAAGTGTCTGTGTCCCCTCTCAGTCGTGGTCCAGTTTCCCCTCTTAGTCGTGGTCCAGTTTCCCCTCTTAGTCGTGGTCCAGTTTCCACTCTTAGTCGTGGTCCAGTTTCCACTCTTAGTCGTGGTCCAGTTTCCCCTCGTAGTCATGGTCCAGTTTCCCCTCGTAGTCATGGTCCAGTTTCCCCTCGTAGTCGTGGTCCAGTTTCCCCTCGTAGTCGTGGTCCAGTTTCCCCTCGTAGTCGTGGTCCAGTTTCCCCTCGTAGTCCTCGTCTGCCAGTGTCCTCTGTCACCACACTCCTACAGTCACGGCTCCTGGTTCCCCGTCGCCGGCCCCCCAGACTCCCACGGTCCCGGCTCCTGGTTCCCCGTCGCCGGCCCCCCAGACCCTTACGGCCCTCCTTCCTGGTCCCCCTCCTCCCGCCCTGCTCTGGCCCTCCTTCCTGGTCCCCCTCCTCCCACCCTGCTCTGGTTTCCTGTGGGCGTCTGGTATCCGCCCTTGAGGGGGGGTTCTGTCATGACTCCCATCCTTCACCCTCCTCCACTTCCTCATTATACCTCCTCATTCAGCTCACCAAGCTCCAGCCAAGCCCTGTTTTCCCCAGCAACCTCTGTCAGCTTCAATCAGCTCCATTCATTCCACCTGCTCCTGTAATCAGCCTCATCCCATTCACCTGCTTCCCCTGCTATAAAAGAACCAGCATCCAGTCAACCGATGCCAGATTATTACAGCCTTGTCAGTAGTTCTCCAACCATCCACCCTGCCTGATCTTTGCCTCTGGACCTTGTTTTTTGCCTGAACCCTGCCTTGCTCTCTGCCTGCCACTTTGACCTTAGCCTGCCTCTGAACCTGCCTCAGCCTTGCCCTCCAGGTACCTCTGCTTTCAATAAAAACTTTTTATATATATTTTTACTGTGTTGGCGTCTTCACGGGTCTTCTGAGTTCTGTTTGTGACAATTTGTAGTGGAAATGAGTGGTGCCCGGTGGGGTCTTCTGCTGTTGTAGCCCATCCGCCTCAAGGCTGTGCGTGTTGTGACTTCACAAATGCTTTGCTGCATTCCTCGGTTGTAATGAGTGGTTATTGCAGTCAAAGATGCTCTTCTATCAGCTTGATTTGCAAGAGCTCACCAAAATTGGACAGTTGAAGACTGGAAAACCTTTCTTCCCCATTCTGACATTCAGTTTGGAGTTCAGGAGATTGTCTTGACCAGGACCACACCCCTAAATGCATTGAAGCAACTGCCATGTGATTGGTTGATTAGATAATTGCATTAAGAAGAAGTTGAAAAGGTGTTCCTAATAATCCTTTAGGTCAGCGGTTCCAAACTTATTTAGCCGCGCACCCCCTTCCATGTCCCGACCATGTCGACCCCCCCCCCCCCCCCCCCCCACATCAGGGCATGGCTTTATATATATATATATATATATATATATATATATATATATATATATATATATATATATCAGACGTCAAGCTAAACAGTCACTCGACAGACGGTTAAAGAAATATGATCGACCTTTTTCCGGAGTCACTGGCTGGAGCGGACCCGACTTTAATACGTCATCCCAAAATAGAAGCTAATATCTTAATTTGACCTGGAATGAAAAATGTTGTTAAAGTTTTTATTACGGAGGAGCCAGCGCTCATTTCTGCCTTCAGTCTGACGGAGCGCCGGAGTTTGCGCAGCGTGCGCGCTTATTGAATCTGTGTGTGTGTGTATGTGTGTGTGTGTGCGGCACAGCTCCATGAGCCGCTCCAGTCACCGCGTCTCGTTATTGGCGCTATTTAAACCAATGTTGTAAAATTACTTCTGCCCAGCCCAGATGTGCTCACATGTGCACCCGTGAGCCGTGGTTCCGCTGGAACGCGTCTGACCTCTGACAGACGCACTCTGAACTTCAGATCTTCAGCGCGCTGTTAATAGCCTGAATGGCAATCATTTCCTGATTTATTTTGTTACATCCACAATGTTCTGTGTGTGAGGTTTACAATGTCAGAACACCTGCATGAGACAGGTTGTTAATTACAATCTGCCAGAATGACTCGCCACCTTCAGATTCCTCCAACACCGTTGAAAATGATAAAATACGGAACATATCAGCGTGCGCAGCCCAGAATGCTGAAGCTCGGCACATTGTTATTATGAAGCTAGGGCACATGTGGAGGACACATGCGCGCGCAAAAATATACTTGTTTTCAATTATATTTATTGGGCCAACTTACTTTTTCTTAGGCCCACCCACAAATGAGTTTCTGGCTACGCTAATGGTGACATATGACAGACTTCTCTGAGCTCCGCAGCCATTACACTTTTCACCTCGCACACCCCCAAGCGGCAGCACCACACTTAGGCAATCCCTGCTTTAGGTGACTGTAAATGGTAAATTGTAAATGGTCTTTATTCCATTTAACACCCAGAACCCCCAAGGCATTCATTCATTCACCCATTCAAACACACATTCACACCCTTGTGGTGATGAGCTACATTGTAGCCACAGCTGCCCTAGGGCACACTGACAGAGGAGAGGCTGCCGAGCACAGGTGCGGCTCTCTGTGCTTGTAAAATAATGAATGGATATTTAAATAAAATGCTTTATATTTTACTGAATTAATTTTATATCTATATGTCAATTCTATGTAAAGATTGTCTGCGTAAACATGAACAGGCCCAACCCGGTCTTACTGTGAGACCGGGTTGACGGGTCACGCTTGTGCGTAATCAGTGGCGGTTCTACATCGAATTACTCCCCGGGCGAGGCCCCCTTTGAGCCCCCCCCCCCCCCCCCCCCCCCCAACCGCCCCACCACCACCACCACCACACCACCCCACCTGCATGAACACACGCATGTTTTCTACAAACAGGCATGTTTTATTAGAACGACTATTGAACATTCATTTTTCTAAGTTGCACATATTTACATTAATTACTATGAAGTTGTAAGAATGTAAAGCACTATACATTATATACTGTATCAAAATATATAGAATCAAATATACAAAAACAAACAATAACTAAATATTAAGAATATATGAACATAATAGATAATAAATATTCTAAATAGCAAAAATATTTCACACATAACAAACTAAAGATAATCACTACAGCATTGCACTTAGAATAGAAAACACAAACTAAAATTAAAACCTAACCTTGATGCAACGTCATCAATAATGTCATCATATGAAATCTGCTCCCCTACTGAGTGATTGATACTAATCAGAGCCAGGTTAGTGAGCCGCCCCTGAAACATAGTTGACCTCAGGTATGACTTGATCAAGTTTTGAAAAGCTCCTCTCAGCTTGAGCCACAGTGACTGGCAGAGCAGTCCAAAAGTTGGGGTAGATCTCCAATAGATCTTTATCATGATCCATAATATTTTAGATTTGCCTCTGAAATTGTAATTTAAACTGACATAAAAAAAACTGTAGACTACCAAAAATGCCAACTTTTACAGAACAAATCATGTAAAAAATAATCCGTGCAGCCATCTGCAATAAATAAACAGGATAGTTAGTGGTGACTGGGGAGTTTTCTTCTGCTTGTAGAGTTGTTTTATTTATTATTATGTGAACATGATCAACATGTGTTCGTTGTTGTTCAGGCAGGCCACAGGCTGCAGTGAGCATTTAACAAATCCTAGTTTGAATCAGTAAAAAACGATTCAAGGACTTTTTTCGAACCATTTGAATATTTGTTTCAATATTTCAGCCCTATTAGCTCTGTTAGCAATTAGTTGACCGCATTTAACCGTTAACTGGTTCAAAACATTGAAAACATGCATCATGAGAGCTACATACCTTTATCTTTCTCCTCTTTTTTCTTTTTTTCCCCCCCTGAATGGGGCACCTGGTGGTTTTAGCCTTTTTATGTTCATCTCTTCTGTTTGGCTCCTGACTCAGTAAGTTTCCTTTAGTCAGGACTAAACAATTTGACCTTGATGGGGGGGTGACCACAAAATCGTTTTGTTTTTCCTTTTTTTATTCGGCCATTTCACACAATTCAGAGAAACCTGAAAGAAGGCCTGTGTTTATGATATTATGAATGAAATATATGGAAGAACGTTAAGATGTGATTGACTTTAGCCATGTTAATGCAGCTGATTCAGCCCCTGCACGCTCATTTCATTTGGGAAAGACCATAGGGAAAGACGCAGAGGTGAATTCCCCCGCCGCACCCCTCCCCTTCCTGTTCTTCATAGACACACGGTGCACGTGAACGTTCTCAGTCAGCAGGAGCGCCTGCAGCTGCAGGGGGCGCCAACTTGCTGTTTCCAATCCAGACACTGTCATATGACAGATAATAGAAAACCTCGGTGCGGCGCAGATTTCCTTTTTTTTTTTTTTTTTTTTTTTACTCCGCGCTTGTGCGCCCCTTTTGTGTCATGAAAAAATGCCGCCCCGGGCAACTGCCCGGTCTGCCCGTGCCTAAAACCGCTACTGTGCGTAATCATATCTGCGCTGTCTGAGCTGAAGATGTGAGATTCTGGGATTCTCCTCAGACAGGCTCCTGGATGTGTCGCCACATTGGAGACAGGAACAAGCACTATTCAGCCTAAGTTTCATAATCAGAGAACATTTTCTAAGTGACAAGTCTCTCTGAGAGACTGGGTTTGGAAAACACTCGCTTCAGGGGGAGGAACCTTCCCGCATGCGCTCTGGTTCTGCGACGCGCTCCAAGCCAATCTCCACATCTTCAGCTCGCTGTGCACATATGCGCTGACAGCGAGCTGCGCTGAGCAGTGTCCAGCTCAAATGTTCAGATGGCAATCTTTTCTTGAGTGATTTAGTGTTTCAATTTTTTTATGAATTTGATTAAAAATAAAGGCGCCCGGCCCATGTCCGAGGTAATTAGACAGTCATTGGCCCGAAGCCCGGCCGTCGGGCCGTCGGGCCGGGCTGACCCGAGGGCCTAGGGCTTCAGTGCAGGGCTCTAGTAATGAATCTAATGTATATGAAAGTCTAATGTTTATCAGTACATTACAGAAAATAATGAACTTTATCACAATACGCTAATTTTTTGAGAAGGACCTGTAAGTGTGGTGTGACAGCTAATTAAATTACAGCAGGTGGCATATTGGTGTGTGATGCCTATTGGTCCTTAAAGAAGTGTAGGGAATCACATAAGTGCCCTTCATGTTGGAGATATGTTGAAACATAGACTTATAAAATATGTTAATTTCATATTTTTTAATGTCATTTCTTTCTTTAATCAAGCCTTAACAATGGTTGATCAAAGCTAGCTCATGGGTTTCCCATACAGCACAAATGACTTAATTTTTATGAGTTAATCAGGCGTCGTAGTGATTTAAATAAAGTACAAAAAGAAATAAATAAATCTTACAACCCCCAAAAAATGAACACTTAAAAAAGCCTACCAATGCTTTCATAATTCATACACCACATTCCTAAGAGAGACCATTATTACTCAGTTGTGAAAAATAAAACAAGCATTATTGCTCCTTTTCTTTTCTTTCTTTCTTTTTTTTGAGAAGCAGTTGTTTTAATTATTTTCGTCTCTCAGCATTCTGCATAATTGTAACTATCTATTTTGACAAATTCCCCTAAATATGCAAAATGCCATTTTGCAGCTGCACAGACGGACACTCAGCTAACAGGTGAGGCTTTACTAACTTCCTGAAAACATAAATGCAAATCTACCATTGAAGGGGTAAAGTTTAACTCAACTATAAAATCTATGTACTGCATTTATTCTTTTTTGGTTTTCTCTGGGCATATTGTAACTGTAAGCACTCTGCATCTTTTCTGCCTGAAATATCTGTGCCTTTAAACAGAAAATCAAAGATACATTTGACTATTACTGTGCTCTGATCTGCATTAGGCCAGTGGGAGTTAGCTGGAACCCCAGCTGCTACAGAACGTATTTTTATGGTACCAGCATTAAGGAGACTGTTGACAGTTGCTATGAATTGGAAGCGGCTGTGGGCTTTTAATGAGCATTTTATGTCATCTAAGACAGAGGTCCACAATTTTCAACAAAAGTCTGCATGTTACTTTTAAATTATTCAGAAAACGGTGTTTTAGCAGCGGCTTATTTTTAAAATCTGTCTATTGTTCATAAAACATGGTATTCATCCAAACTTTAATGGTGCCCAATTGTTTACTCAGAATAGTGGGACTGCTCGCAGCAAGTAGCTGATTGTGCAACATTTTTTTTTTTTTTTTTTACTGAGAGCTGGATTATTTACAAGCCTTTTGAGCTAGCAATCAACACGTTTCTCCCTCAGGGAAATTGCAAGACATGGGATGGGAGTTCATTCAAGGGCTGGTCAATTATAGAAGAGAAACATCAAGTAGGCAGTAGTTTGATGCAGATCACGCTGCTTTTCACAGAGCTGCAACAAGTGTCTCCTAAATACATTTGGAAATTATTGTTGCTAAACTGTTTTGAAGTGACATGAGATGGTAAAATGTGAAGGATGGGGACAAAGCTTAAAGCAATGGTTGACATTTTCAAAAACAAAAGTCTTTGTCATTAATGACAAAGGTATGGTGTATTTTCTTTAAGCATGTGCTTATTGGTCCTATCAACAAAGATGTGAGGTTTAGTCTCATTTCATGCTTTTTATCCCCTTGTTTTTTGAAATTATTTACAAAACATTGATTTGTTGGCGAAACCCCAAATTCTCTATCAAAATAAGTGATGATTAAAATAGAGCAAAATGTTGGGAGACAGAGCAATAAAAAAGCCTTGAGCACCAGTGTAAAGACCGGAAAATGAGTTTTGTCAGCCAGAAATCTTACTCGTCTCATTGGTATTGATCAGCCCGGTTCACCCTCAGCAGAAATATTGAGGTCATTTTGTGCTATGGGGCAGTAAAACCTTGAAAGGTTTTTCTTTTCTTTACTTTCTTTTCTTTTGATGAAAGGTGTGTCAAAGCCCTGTCAACACTTTTGTGATTCTTTAGTCTCTGGAACGAGACTAGCAAGTGTCTGATCAAATGTTAGCCTACATATTGAAGGATTTTCCCACAAAAATATTTCAAAACTGTCTTTGTGATATATGATTTCTACGAACGTACATAAAAATGTATGCACACTCGTTACAATCCTCAGGTCAAAAGAGCATATCCTGAAGCTGGTTAGCCAGAGACTCCAGTTCATGCAGGATGTTAACCTGTAAGCTGTACAAGGTGATTTTCTCTCTCATGTTGCCATATTCCATATTGGCCAAATTAGGAAGAATTTCCCCTTTCTGGAAGTTAAAATGAGGCTTTAATTGAGGGCTTTGGGTCTCATTATTATGGTCCTGGTGCTGTGGCTCATGTGGCCTACTGGCGTGACATTTACATGGTGCCTACTTAGAGTACAAATGCATCATGGTTAAATAAAGGTTCCGTGAGGACCGCAGCTGCAACACCCGTCTTCACAGCCAAATCAGTGATTAGAAATGTGAGGTTCTCAGGAGGTTTCCTGTTTGGTTCGGAAACTTCAGAGAGTTATAGTTTATTATATACAATTATATGTGTCAGATTTTCAAAATAAATGTTAGAATAATAAAATGATAATAGAATTTTTTGTAAATGACCTCAAGTTGCGATTTCCAGCTTGCAATTTGCGAAGATGTGATGTCTAGTTTGTTTGGCCTGTGTCTGTGCTGTTCTAGTTCTCATACCTCATCACGATCCTCAAACAGGTCTTACATTTTAGGATGGAAACATTTGTGCTATAGGTCTACATAAAATTTTGTTTCAGTTTGTTTGTTTTGGAATCCGTTATTCTCCATTTTAGGCATGGGGTCGTTTTGATCATCTGAATGTAAAAAAAAAAAAAAATAATCAAACTTCCTGCATTATTCAGGTGGGTATATATGTTTTTTTTTATTTCATTAATATGCTCTGTCCCATCCAAATAAACAAATAAATCAAATTCAAATAGAAAATGAGTAATGAAAGCAAATCTTATGGTTTCTAAACCCTTTTTTTTTTAAGTTTCTGTTTTTTGCTAAAGTTGTAGCACAAAATTTCAGCTTGCTATCACTTACAGGTGATGCCAAATTTACAAAAGCAATGAGCTCAAAATATGTGCTGGGACAAACATGTCCGCTAAATTCAGCAGGTGTGAACCATTGTTATGTTTTTTCATCAGATTGTAATTTTTATGATTTAAACAGAGAGAACAAAAATGGCACAGTGGAAAAACAAATGTTTTCTCCCTCTGGACTGTAGATCTTTATAGATGAAAAATAGAAATATTAAAGCAACTTCATATTTCCATTCTTGATCAATTTCACATTTTAACAAAAATCAGTTAAGTTGGTCATCTTTTACATCTACCAGTGGCTAATTGGATGATATTTCAAAGAAACGTGCCAAAGAGAGAGCAACATGTATCCACAGGGAATACATCAAGTGTGAAACAAATACTTCATTTTCCTGAAAAGTTCATTTTTTGTAGCTTCACCATGATTTCCCAACATTGCAACTTGTTTGTGTTTTTGCCTGACTAATGTTCTGCTGGTCTCTGGTTCAGTTTTCCCTCAGCTCCCCAGTCTCCCACTCCGCACATCTGCTTCCCATCAGTAATCAGCTCTCCTGTTCCGATTTGCAATCACCACCCAACATTTTACAATTCAGCTGTTCATCCATGTCTTGTCAGATGCTCTAGTTCTACTTGTGTTATTTTTTGGTCTTACCTGCATGCCTCCTGTTAAAGCTCCTGTGCCTTGGGTTGAACATGTAGATCATGACAGACTATGTTTGACTAAAAGAGATTTATTTCAGTATGGCAAATCTGAATTATAATACTTTTTTTCCTACTGGATCAGAATATGTACACTTCCATTTTTTCATTTAATGGTGAACTATTTTGATTTATTTTCTAGATAATAGGGGTAATATTAATTCCCCTAATTACTCAAAACAGTATTTACTTTGGGATTTATTTGTTTAATCTATTGAACCATTCTATCACCATTATCAACTTTATTTATAAAGCACTTTCCATCAACCAGGAGGCAAACCAGAGTGCTGTACATACATAAAATGATTTAAAACATCACTGACCCACGCAAGAGTCAACAACATAAAAACAAACAAAAGCAAGAAAATAAAAGCAAATGATAATTGGTAAAACAACTAAATAAAACTGGATAAAAATTTGCTAAATCATCTAAAATATGACTAACTCATATGTTGAGGGAATGCCACAGTTTAAAAGTGAGTCGAATGGAAGGTCATTCCACAGCTTAGGGACCAAAACCAAGAAGGTCCTGCCTTTTCTAGTAGAACATTTCACACGTGGAACTAGCAAGTTTTGCTGTAATGACTGACCTAAGTGCATGTGAAGAGTTGAATCAAGTGAGTCCTGGCAGAGATGCAAAAACAATCAAGTGTCTTGAACCTGACTAAAAGAAACTGGATGCCAAAGTAGTAGTGGGTCAAGACAGGTGTGAAATGTTCCCGTACTCTGGTGCCAGTGAGGAATCTAGCTGCAGCCTTTTGGGCAAACTGGAGTCGAGCAAGTGCAGCCTTACCAACTCCCAAGTATAAAGGGAGTTGCAGTTGTCTAGGCAGGAAGTCATAAAAGCATGGACTACAGTCTCCAAGTAAGCGACTAGTGGCTTGATCCTGGGTAAGCGGCCAAGATGGGAAAGCAAGACTCCATCAATATGAATCTGTAGCTTTAGGGACTCATCCAACTTCACACCAAGATCAGTGACTAGCTCCTTCTTAAAGGGGACCAGCAAAGAGAGGTCCACTTGCTGCTTAGAGGAACAACCAGCACTTGGGCTAAAAACAATGGCCTCTGTATTGCTCTCATTAAAGCTTAAGAAGCTGGAAGCCCTCCATGCTCTAACCTCCTCCAGGCAAACCAGGTGAGGCTTGATTTAGCCTGCAGAATCCTGTCTCAAGGGCAACTAGATTTGGCAATCATCAACATAAAGATGTAAAGTTATGGCGCGGTATGGGGGCCAAAATTAAGACTTCTGCCCAGCAGCAGGAGGCTATATCAATTCCGAAGCAAACTACTGATCTGATTAATGATAAGCTGGCACCGGTAACTGAGAGGATGGCGCTGCTTACTGAGGAATAGCACCTTTACCGATGTTACTACTAGATACGCTAGGGACTAGCCACCCTCGGCTGGTCATTGACTGGTTCACACACGCCCTCTGCTGTCTATTAGCATGGAAAGGCTAGCGTTAGCCTGGACGGGCTGGTGTTAGCATTGGAGAGGCTAGCCATTAGCGTGCCTAGGCTGGCCACTAGCTGGATTTCCTACCTCCTCGACGCACCATTAGCATGGATAGGCTGGCATTAGCATCGGAGAGGCTAGCCATCAGCGTGCCTAGGCTGGCCACTAGCTGACTAATGACTCTCCGAGTCATGCTAATGGCTAGCCTCTCCGATGCTAATGCCAGCCTATCCATGCTAATGGTCTGTCAAGGGGGTAGGAAATCCAGCTAGTGGCATGCCTAGGCACGCTAATGGCTAGCCTCTCCAATGCTAACACCAGCCCGTCCAGGCTAACGCTAGCCTATCCATGCTAATAGACAGCAGAGGGAGTGTTTGAACCAGTCAATGACTAGCCGAGGGCTACTAGTTCCTAGATTGTCTGGTAATAACGCCGATAAAGGTGCTATTCCTCAGTAAGCAGTGCCAGCCTCTCAGTTACAGGTGCCAGCTTATCATTAATCAGATCAGTAGTTTGCTTCGGAATTGATATAGCCTCCTGCTGCTGGGCAGTGGTCTTAATTTTGGCCCCCATACCGCGCCACAGAAAGTGACCTTGTCCTTCTGGATTATTGAACCAAGGGGCAGCAGATGGAGGGAAAACGAATCCAACGCTTTGAGCACAGCAGGAATATAAATGAACGTGATATTATTGTTAAAGGCTTGCACAAACCGTCTTTTACATGTTGCACACTGAATTTACGTATGAGGGTTCCTTTTTGTTGGCAGTGTGAAAAAAGTTGTCTTTGAACTTTGTGAATGGGAAAAAAAAGCTAAATCTCAACTGTAAACTCAAAATAAGTCACACCCCTACTTTTTATGGGGTTCTGTGTTTTAGTTAAATACTAAAATATATTTCATGTAATCAGAAGATGATTAATTCAGTAACAGTAATTTTAGGAAACCCGTAGAATAATTAGGTTATGACCCTGTCTAATAAACACTTGTTCATCCTTATAACTTGTTTAGCTCTTGCTCCTAACAAGTTGAACAACTCTACAGATTTTTTCTCTCTCACAGAGATGACTGCCTGCTGTAAGTGCCCAACTTTCTGTCAGGTTCGTTGGCAGATCTGAAGCGTGACTGAGAGTTCTGTTGCCCAGACGCGGAGAGACGGAGATAACCGGCGTGGTTATTTCCTGTAGGTTTGGCTTGAGGGTTTGGAGGGCTGGTAAGCCTGGAGACTCGATACAAAGTCTGGTGAGAACGATGACTGAGCAATGAATGAAACGCCGGCACTTCCTTAAGTAGTGTCGGTGTGATGACGTCAGTCGCCACGTTGGTGGCAGGAATGAATGGAATGCAGTCAGCTGGAGGAGTTCGTGACAGGACCCCCCCCTCTAGGGACGGCTCCCGAAGACCCAGGACGGCGGGCCCAGAAGTCTGTTAGCAGGGTAGGGTCGACAAACGAGCTCGTGGGCTCCCAAGAGCGTTCCTCAGGCCCGTACCCCTCCCAGTCCACGAGGTACTGCCAACCTCGTCCCCGGCGGCGAGCGTCCAGAATCCTGCGGACCGTGTAGGTGCGATCCGCCTCAACACCGCGGGGCGGAGGCACCCGGACCGGTGGAGGGTGGAGAGGAGAGGAGATCACCGGCTTAAGCTGGGAGACGTGAAAGACCGGGTGGATCCGGAGAGTAGCCGGGATGCACAGACGGCAGGTGACTGGATTGATGACCTTGAGGACAGGGAACGGACCCAGGAAGCGAGGAGTGAGCTTCCGGGAGCCAGCCGGCATCCTCAGGTTAGCGGAGGAGAGCCACACCTGGTCGCCAGACCGGAAGACGGGGCCAGGCCGGTGGCGGCGGCGATGCTGACGGGCATACTCCATGTTGGCCCGGGTGATGGCCGCACGGGCCCGGATCCAGGCAAGCCGACAGCAGCGGACCAGCGTCTGGGCAACAGGGACCTCCACCTCGGGCACCTGATGATCAAACAGAGGAGGCTGATAACCGTAACAGGTCTCGAAGGGAGACAGACTTGTGGCAGAGGAGGTCAGGAGGTTGTGTGACAGCTCCGCCCACAGGAGAAAGCGGGGCCAGGTGGTTGGCTGGGACGAAGCGAAGCAGCGCAGGTAGCGTCCAAGCTGCTGGTTAGCTCTCTCTGTCTGACCGTTTGTCTGCGGATGGTATCCAGAGGACAGACTGGTGGAAGCACCGACCAGGCGACAGAACGCTTTCCAGAAGCGTGAGACGAACTGGGGTCCTCGGTCGGAAACCACGTCCTGAGGGAAACCATGGAGCCGCACCACCTGTTCCAGGAGCAGTTTGGCCGTCCTCTTGGCTGTGGGGAGGCCGGCCAGGGCCACTAAGTGCATGGCCTTGGAGAAACGGTCCGTGATAGTTAATATAGTGTCCAGGTGGTCGACCGTCGGCAGTCCCGTGACA
This sequence comes from Nothobranchius furzeri, assembly GCF_043380555.1. NCBI lineage: Eukaryota > Metazoa > Chordata > Actinopteri > Cyprinodontiformes > Nothobranchiidae > Nothobranchius > Nothobranchius furzeri. Next base: position 47,820,804 of record NC_091749.1, read on the forward strand.
AAGTCCAGCCCGATGTGGGACCACGGCCGCTTGGGCACAGGGAGAGGCTGCAACTCTCCAGCGCCGGGTCGGTTGGAGGACTTGGAGCGAGCACACACATCACATGCAGCTGTGAACTTGCGGACGTCCTTCCTCATGGACGGCCACCAGAGAGCCCGACGGAGGAACTGGAAGGTACGGGCTTGTCCTTGATGTCCCGCGAGCCGCGAACAATGTCCCCACGTGAGCGCCTCTTGCCGGCAGGAGGCGGGAACGTAGAGACGTTCGGTGGGGTCTCCGGCGGCGCTGGATCGCCAGGAAGTGCCGCCTGTATGGACTGCTCCAACGGCCATTGGAGGGAGGCCAGGAAGCGTTGAGTCGGTAGAATGGTCCGAGGCTCCGGGGGGGCGGCATCTGGTGCGAAACGCCGAGAGAGAGCGTTCGCCTTGAGGTTCTTGGAACCGGGCCGGTAGACGATATGGAAGTGGTACGGCTCGAAAAAGAGGGCCCACCGAGCCTGACGAGGGATGAGCTGGCGGGCAGTCTGTAGATGAATGAGATTCTGGTGGTCGGTCCAGATCAGAAAGGGATCGGTGGTCCCCAGGAGCCACTGCCTCCATTCCTCCAGAGCCCATTTTATTGCCAGCAGCTCTCTGTCGCCGACCCCGTAGTTCTGCTGTGTGGGGGAAAACTTCCGGGAGAAGTAGGCACATGGTTGGAGCTTAGAGTCTGGACCCCGTTGCGAGAGAACGGTCCCCGCTCCCACATCCGAGGCATCCACCTCCACAACGAAGGGCTGGGTCTGGTCCGGGTGGAGGAGGATGGGTTCCTTAGTGAAACATCCGACCAGCTCATGGAAAGCACGGACAGCCTCTGGAGTAAGGCGAAAAGGGTGAGGCTGATTGGTGGTTTTGGTGAGTGAGGTCAGAGGTGCTGCGAGGGAACTGAAGTTGCGTATAAACCTCCGGTAAAAGTTCGAGAAACCCAGGAAGCTTTGCAGCTGCTTCAGGGTCGTGGGTAGAGGCCACTGAGCTACGGCCTGAACCTTCTGGGGGTCCATCTTCAGGCCCTGGGAGGAGATGGTAAAACCCAGGAAGGAAGTGGACTCCTGGTGAAACGCACACTTCTCCAGTTTGCAGTAAAGTCCATGGTCCAGGAGGCGGGACAGAACAGCTCGAACATGACGGATGTGCTCTTCGGCCGTGCGGGAGTAGATGAGGATGTCATCTAGATAGACAAAGACCCAGCGACCCAACATGTCACTCAGCACATCTGTAATGAACCGCTGGAAGACGGCAGGGCTGTTGCAGAGTCCAAAAGGCATCACCAAATATTCATAGTGGCCAGTGGGCGTAATAAAAGCAGTCTTCCACTCCTCACCTTCCTTAATACGGATGAGGTTATAGGCGCTGCGCAGATCCAGTTTAGTAAACACTGCGGCTTGTGTGATGGCGTCCAGAGCGGTGCCCATGAGAGGGAGAGGGTGACGGTCCCTGATCGTTATCTTATTTAACCCTCGATAGTCTATGCAGGGCCGGAGATCCCCCTCCTTCTTCTTAACAAAGAAAAACCCCGCAGCCCCAGGGGATGTTGAGGGTCGGATGAAGCCCTTCTGCAGGGCATCAGTTATATAATTGTCCATAGCCCGGGTTTCCGCCGGAGAGAGGGAGAACAGGCGACCCCGAGGGGGGGTGGTGCTGGGTTGGAGCCTGATCTCCAGGTCGTAGGGTCGGTGAGGAGGTAACCTGGTAGTGGGTTCTTTAGCGAAGACCTGAGCGAGGTCGTGGTTTTGAGGAGGGATGAGCGTCAGGTCGACGTCTGTGGGAGGGGCTGCTCCAGTCCGAGGTGCAGGGGAGTCCCGGTGGTTATGGCAACCCGTGCCCCAGGCCAGGACTTTACTGGTGGACCAGGAGATGTGAGGCTCATGGCGGAAGAACCAGGAATGACCCAGGATGAGAGGCGTAGCCGGAGCCTGGATGACCAGGAAGTGGAGGGTCTCCCGGTGTTGGTCAATAGTCATGTGGAGACCCTGAGTTCGGTGGGTGAGAGGGTACGGCATGATGGGCCGGCCGTCCACAGAGGTCACGGGAATGAGTCGGTCGAGGGCGGTGAGGGGTATCTTGAGCTGAGTAACCAGTCTGTGATCGATAAAACACTCCGCAGCCCCAGTGTCTAACAGTGCCTCCAGTCTGGTCGGGCCTTGGTCCAGGTGGAGGGAGACCGGGATAGTGGTTCGGTGTGGAGCCGGAAAAGTGGAGACTCCGGGCGGGACAGCTCCTACTCCGACCCGGAGGGACCTCTTCCCGGTCGTTTTGGGCACGTGCCACGGTGGTGACCCAAATCCCCACAGTAAGCGCATCTTCCCTCCTGGTAGCGCCGTGCCCGTTCCTCAGGGGGAAGATGTCCCAGCTGCATCGGCTCCTCCGTCGGTTGGTGAGCCGGCCGGCGGGGTGACGTCCTGGTGTGTACGGGGGCTGACATGGTGCTCGGCCGGTTCAGGATGCAGCGGTCCAGTTGGAGAGTCAGATCCACTGCCAGGTCCAGGGAGGTTGGGACCTCGTACCCGATCATGCCCTCCCGGATTCTCGGTGACAGTCCCTCCAGGTAAACGGCCTTTAGGGCGGCGTCATCCCACCTCAACCGAGCTGCTGTCGTCCGGAAGCGAGAGGTGTACTGAGCCGCCATCTGGGAGCCCTGGCGAAGCTGAAGCAGCCGCGTCTCGTCCGAGACCTCGCTGCTGGGGTGCACAAAAGTCTTTTTCATCTCCTTTACAAAAGTCTCATAGTCATTGCAGGCAGGAGATTTCTGATTGTAAAGAGCTGCCGCCCATTCACCGGCTCGACCTGTCAGCAGTGAGGTCAGCAGGGCGACACGAGAGCAGGATGTGGGGTAACGTGCCGGCTGGCATTCGAAAGTCATGGCCAGGGTCGCCAACATGCCCTCCGGGGATCCCCTGGTTCCGTCCCACTTCTCTGGAAGGCTGAGGCGTGGTTCCATCCTGTCAGGAACAGCTGCAGTCTGACGTTGCAGAGCGGTTGTCAGCTGGAGTACTAGCTCGGTGAGTGACTCGATCTTGGTGGCTTGGCGATAAGCTATGGCACGGAGCTGGTTCATTTCTGCCGTATGCTGATCCAAGGTTGCGCGCTGTTGAGCCACTTCGGCACGCAGACGCGCAAACTCCGCTGGGTCAACTTGGGGCTCAGTCATCCTGTCAGGTTCGTTGGCAGATCTGAAGCGTGACTGAGAGTTCTGTTGCCCAGACGCGGAGAGACGGAGATAACCGGCGTGGTTATTTCCTGTAGGTTTGGCTTGAGGGTTTAGAGGGCTGGTAAGCCTGGAGACTCGATACAAAGTCTGGTGAGAATGATGACTGAGCAATGAATGAAACGCCGGCACTTCCTTAAGTAGTGTCGGCGTGATGACGTCAGTCGCCACGTTGGTGGCAGGAATGAATGGAATGCAGTCAGCTGGAGGAGTTCGTGACACTTTCAAACAATCACAAAATATCATTTTAAGCCAAACCAACTCTTTTGACCATCTGAGTTGGAGTTGTGGGATGTTTTCTCTGGTATTTAGGAGAACCTTTTAAAACGTGTCTGAAAAACAACTCTGACCTACTGCTCAGCCCAAGTTTGTTTCTGCGCTACTTGGATTTGCTGATTGCGTAAACTGGGTCCTCCATCACAACCCTCCACCTCATTAAAATCATTTACTCTTTCAGGACATTAACAAGCTGAGCTTAAAGAGCTGTGGATAAATGAGCAGATGAAGTGAACAAGCTTGACACACTTGCACTCACTCTGTAAAGATTTTGCAGCCATTTGTGTGTTTATGTGTGTGTTTCAATGTAGCACCAACCCAACAGCAACAGTTAAAAAAGAAGTGGCTCTAGCTGTATAATTAGACTGAGTGCTTAATTAAGTATGTGTGCTCAAGCTGTGAGGGTCATTCGCTGTCATAACACAGCTGACCTTTTGGGTTCTTAAAAATTACCTACCACTCTTGTTTTTGCTTTTAAACACATATGTAACTCATTCATCCCCACATTATAAAACACTCAGTTCTGTAAAAAAGTAAAAAGAAAAAGAAATAGCTTTTCCTGCTCGTACCTGTAGTCGAGACCTCTCGTACCAAGTCATATTAATTAAGGGATTAAGGGCTTCACACCAAAGTCCAATTCAGGTTCTGACCGTGTGTGTGTACATGTGTGTGTGTGTGTGTGTGTGTGTGTGTGTGTGTGTGTGTGTGTGTGTGTGTGTACTTGTCTACATTTCAAAGTGGGGTGTGTGTGTACTTGTCTACATTTCAAAGTGGGAACCAGTGACAAACTTTTCACCTGTAGTCTGAGGACATTAGTAACAAACTGAGGACATTTAGCCTTGTCCTGACTTTGGTACAATGTTACCGACCTCTACTCATTAGTTTTAGAGGTATGATGTGAATTAAGTTTAGGGTTAGGAATAGATTGGTTATGGTTAGAGGTATCCCTACTGCTCACTGGGAGCATCAGCAACGCAGAACAGCAGCAGAAAAGTTTACTACTAGTTTGTGATTTATATCTTTGAAAGGCCCTATATAAATAAACGTTTACTTACTCACTTACTTACTTACTAGCGACAATCCCTGCACTCCAGTCCACACCAGGAAAGTTTCAGCTGCAAAGCGGCTTCTTGGCTGCTCCTCACTCGACTCGCAAGATCATAAAATCCCTCGGGATTATGCTATCCACCATTAATCCAAAAAGAAGAAATCGTGCTTGATGCCGCTGTTTGATGTCATACATGATGTTGTTCGTCTCCACTGACAGGATTAAAGCCATGAAAAAAAAACATCTCTGCACTTCTGGAACAATGCAGGGAGTAAATAAACCACTAGGTCATTTGTATTGACATAAAATCACATTGCTACAATGGACTTTTGTTCTGAAAATTACTGGGGTTTTTGCACAGAAACTGTGTGTGATTTCCTATCTAGCCCCAGGTTAATTGCAGAAATTGTCGCATCCCAAAAGCAGCATGCAGGAAAAATCTTACCCAATCCAATCGTTCGCAGCATGCCGCTTCTGAGACCCGCCTGAAAATTGCTGCGTCGCAGCAAGTTTGAATCACTCCCATAGACTCTAAGGGTTTCCATTTGAAGCAGTGGCGTTCCACTGCTGTTCTGAGCTGCTTCCAGCGTACAGTAGGCTTTAGGGTCAGGGTTAAGCCTGGGGCACACTTAAGACAGATGTGCCGTGTGGTCATTTTAAATAGAAGCCATTATACTTACTGAGAGTAGCTACATGGGGAGCACAGTCTAGGCGCTAGTCTTGCATCAAGTGCTGAGGCCGCGGAGCGGCTGTTTACAACATTGTGGAGTACTTTACAACCGACATAACGACAAATGAATTTGAGGTCAGTGATGGTCCTCAAAATGAACGTGACAGTGCTGTGTACACAAGTGTGTGTGTGTGTGTGTGTGTGTGTGTGTCAGGAGATTCAAGTGCTCCTAAATGTATCTAATAAATAATACAGTGAACGAGGCACTCTGCTGCATATATTTCAGTCGTTGAGCACTTTCTGACAAATGATTAACTGAGCAACATACTGAACTTCCTCTAGAGCGAGTGAGGAACTCCTACATCTTGTTTTTGTTACTGGATATTATAATGGAGATGCCATTTATATATAAGTACATCATTACACTCATCCATCCTTTAATTATTCAAAACTGCATTCTCTAAAAATATTGAGCTTCTTTGTGGAATCTAAATAAAATATACCTAAGATGGACCTAATGATCTGCACATAATTCACATTTTATAGAAAAAAAAATTCTGACTTCGTTTTTGATTGATCAGAGCCTGGTTAAGAGGCTACCCTTTGACATGCTTTCACTATCAACTAATTGAGTGTCCAGAGTTTTGATGTGATATTGTTTTGATCACTTGTTTTAATCATCAGTTTGGATGACGTGTGTGTGTGTGTGTGTGTGTGTGTGTGTGTGTGTGTGTGTGTGTGTGTGTGTGTGTGTGTGCGTGCGTGTGTGCGTGTGTGTGTGTGTGTGTGTGTGTGTGTGTGTGTGTGCGTGTGTGGGGGTGGGGGGGGGGTGGGAGGGGGGGGTGCTCTTACATACCTGGGACTCCTGGATAGTTGAGAAAAACAAAATCCACATTGTGCGAAAAATGAAAATCCACATTGCATGTTTTATTTAGGACAGTTAAAGAGTTGGTCCATTTAAATAATTTCCCCATTAGAACAATGCATTTATTACCAGTTGCCATTTATCCAAGTGAGAATGAACAACTGTTAATTAAGAATACAGCTGATGTTGAATTGTGTTATTATGGAGCTGTTGTTATTCATATTTTTCCCAAAATATGGTTCTAATGTAGTTTCCATAATTTTAACCTCAAGTTTTAAACACGTTAGGTGAAAGAATGCAGAAACAGTGAGAGAAATAGAGGAACAGTGTTGTAATTCAAACACTGATCTGAGACAGTGGAGCAGTGTTTGACTCGCATCTGCTGAAGAAGAAATGATATTTTCTATAGTGCCTCTCAAGACAAAAATCACGAGGTGCTTCACAAAAATCAAAAATGTAAAATATAAAAAATAATTTAAATATATGTTTAAAATAAGCAAAATTAAACTATACTTAACAAAACTGATTTTATTTATGAATGTGTTCTGAGAAAATAAATCGGACAGTTTGTGCTTAAAAAGGTGTTTTTCAATTTGTTGACCCTCTAATATTCAAAGTAGCTTAAGATGCTCCAATTTTCTGTTTGTCCAAATTTTATAACTTTTATGGGAGAGAATGGGAATGCCTAATCAGTAAAAGTGCACCTACCAGCACACAAAATAGACTTTTCCCACCTTTTTAATTCAGTAAAAACTCTATTTGAAGCAATTTCCTGTCATGCTGTGACTGTATTATATTACAAGGTTGGAAACTGAAATTTCAATATGAATATCTTAGCAGTAATGAACTTGTTGTGCCTCCTTTTGCATCCATAATAAAAATAAAAGTAGGCTTTCATAAACTTTACAATTTCTGCAACACCTGAAAACCCAATTTTTTTGCCTTATTAGTCTTGAAGGCAGTCGTTAAAGCTTTGAAGCTCATTATCGTGCTGCAATCTGAATCTTTCACCACAAAGTAGCGAACCGGGGGCTGAGAGTGTTTCTGTAGAAGTGAGCTTGTACGGTCCAGGTGTCCAACTTCACAGCAGCACAATGACTTCGTAAGTCCTTCCATGTGTTTTAATGCCGAATCATTCACCCTCCTGCTCATCTCTCTGAATTCACCTTGGGTTTTCTACTCTAAAAACACTCCAATTAGGATTCTTCAGTGAAAAGATTGTTTTTATACCACCCACTGTGAAAAGTTGGTATGTTTTAGTCCATCCCAAGTATTTGGCCTTGTTTTCCATCCTGAGAGGTTGTTAAGGGATGTCCTTTGAGACTAAACAACCCTCTGTTTTGATGATCAGCACATGGTTTATTTATGACTTTCTTCTAGTGCTGTAAAGTTTCTTTTTTTCATCTTTTAATGGAAATTTTTTTTTGATACTTTGAATTTACCTTAAATAATCTTTATCATTGTGAACTGGAATATAGTTTCAGACTCAGCTCATCAACTTTTTGTAAGTTCCAACAACAACAACAACCTACAAGTAAAATTTGAGATATGTCTTGTTTCAGATGACTATTTTCAGGTAACTGCGTTGGTGTGAATTAAAAACTAAGAAGTTCCATCTAGATCTACAGGATCTCTGTGAGACAGATCTATATCTTGCTTGTCTAATTTCCTCCTTTCTTGTGTCCTCTCTCATTTGTTCACCTGCTTCTTATCTAAAAATTGATCTCGGCAAAACATTTTTGAGGAAGTATCGATTTCCCAAAGACATCCAAAGGAGAGAAAAGATCAAGCTGGTTTTTTCTTTTGTGTTTGTGAAATCTAAAGAGCCTGTGACATGTTAACCCCGCAATGAAATGAACATAAAACATATTGTCAGAAACTTCTCGTTCCTACCTTCTTGTTCTGTCGTAATCTTTAACATTTAACAAGCTGACATATGGACCGTCTGTGATGCAGCTTTTGAAACTCATCTGAGAGTTGGACTCTTGGTGAACTTGTTGGATTTGCCACTTTTGCGAGCTTTGGCAACTACAGTGAATTATTCTGCTAGTAAAAAATGTCATCTCTTTAAATGTGAGATCTTCAGTATATAATGTGTTGGCTAGATTAACATTAAATGAACAAACACTTATCTGGTGTAATTTAAGATCTCGAATGGATCTTAAAATATTCATTTTAACACATCATTGATTGATGCACAGATTATTCAAACACTTTGGGATTTTAACATCTTGTTCATTCAATGCATTTGATCACAACAACCTATAAGGTTGTAAAGTCATTTATGATTCAAGGAAGATGAACTTTATTCATAGTGAAAGAGCAGAAAGTCTCGTCTTCCACATGACTTTTGTTCCAGCTAAGATAAGGTAGCTGGGCTTATTATGGCTCCTTTATCCGGTGACAAGGCCTTGTGCAGTGCTTATCTTGTTTGGAGGCCAGACTGATGGGATGCACGTGTCTGGAAATTAAAAGTTAATTTCTGGTCATTTTTTATGTAAATACTTAGCCTTAGGTACGTCACAAATAAATGGGGATTTTTTAAATATAAAATTTCTACCTGGAATTCAAGTGCTGCATGCGGATTGTTGTGGAATTAAATAAATTACATGAGCCAGACAGGAAGTGGAAGTCAGCTGGAGAAATGAGCTTTAAACAGGATGTCCGTATCTCCTGATATTTGGACATGTCCTCTGACAACAACACAACTAATGACTTGTTGCATTGCAATGTTGTTGTTTTATCTCCACAAATAACACAAGTCTGGAGGAGTTCGGCCATGTGGTAGAGTTGCCAATGCTAACAATTAGCTTCTACTAGGCTGAGACAGTCTGCTGTTTCCTAGATACTAAGACCAACAACAGCCTTCCTGTCGTGGGTCATGAATTTTTCACCATTTATTTTCCATCAGAAGCTAATGCAGGTGCAGGGCCGGCTTGCCGACAGGCGACACAGGCAGCCTGAGGCGCCATCTGATGGATAGGGTGCAAAAAAATAAAATAAAATAAAATAAAATAACATAAAAAATAAAACGTTTATTAAATTTATGTTTGTTATATGAAATGCACTCTCTACATACTCAAAATTCCCCTCTGAAATGACATGAAATTAAAACATCAATATTTTAATTCTAATGATCTGGCTGCATTTCGAGCTCCCGCTTGGGCCACCTCTCCGATGCATTTGATCGTTAAGGGTGCCGTAGATCACATGCGTGTGTAGCACTGTAGAAGGATATCCTGTTGTCGTTGCGTTTAAACTTTTGATATTTTACGATGAAAAGAACACCTAAGCCATCGGGATAAGCATTCCGAAAGCGAAGGAAGGAGGAAGAAAAAAAATGGGCCCAAAGCAGAGGTATGTAGACTTTATAAGTTTTGCAAAGGAACTTTTTGCATTAGCATTGTAGCTAACTGCCTCTCCTGCCACACACGGTCCACGGACGGACCCTCGCTAGCTGTTTACATACACAATACAGTATCTCACAACTTTAACCAATTAATTTTACTTTTGAATTGTCGTGTCCAGATGCAGTGAGACAATATCTGCAGCCTGTCGACAGGCACCTGTTGGCACCACGGGGGCGGCACTGTCTTCTACACCTGTTGAGTCTCACTGTGATGATGAAGAATGTAAGATTTTTTTTACCGTTTTTTGGAGAATGATTGCAGCCTTTTTATGAACTTCGATTCAAGTTTAAGTACGCATACAATACGAATTTAATATTTTCATATCAGAAGAACGTTAGGTGTGGGTGTAGCAAAATTTCAACTTTGTCCGACACATCGGGCGGGCGGCACTGCCGCGGACGTGGCAGGGACTCCCCCGTTGCCGCCGGGTCCGGCGGGGAGTGAGAACTGCCTATCGCACTGCCAAAAACACAGCATGACATCTTATGCCATCTCTTTCTTGTTTACGCTGCAGCGTCTTCATCCAGGCATGACGCAGCAGCAGCACATTTACTGAGCTACAATCTCAGCATCTAGAACCAGGTGAGTAAGAAACTTGTTAGGCTATTTGTAATCAGCAGTAGAAATGGACTTTTTCAAAATAAGCGGCTTATCACATATATCGATATACAAAATTAATTTATTTAAATCCACACCAGACACTTGTTTTTGGCACAATCAGTGCAGCATTGATTTAGCATTGAGAATAACATCTGAACATACACATCTGAAATTGTCTCCTTAAGATGTTATTAGGCTGTAAATTTGTAAAAAAAAAAAAAAAAGATGGACGTTAGTTTTTGTGACATTAGTGAGTCATCTTCAAGGTATAAAGGTTTATGCCCTGAAGAAGGTCGTACCGAAACGCGTCGGCGTTTCCTTGTTTAATAAATGAAATCCTCAGAGTGCCTCAGATCACCGGTTCTTCTTCCTCATATTCTACATTTATTTGATGCTGAAGAGCAGCTGAGGGTGAGACATAAGTTTTTTCAAATATTCCCCATGGATGCGCTCACTTCCACCTGTTTTTGATCATTTTATTCATGTTTTCACAGAACAGATTAAAAAAGATCAATAAAATAAAAAATCCAGTAACATTAAAAATAATGAAAAGCATCACTGCACATGACTGAGGAATATTGAACATTAAATTGGCACTGTTCTTAATTCATGCATCAGAGGGTTAAGTTGCTTTGTGTGTGTGTGTGTGTGTGTGTGTGTGAGTGTGTGTGTGTGTGTGTGTGTGTGTGTGTGTGTGTGTGTGTGTGTGTGTGTGTGTGTGTGTGTGTGTGTTTATTTTCTCCCAGAAGAAGAACCCAACACCAGCAGACTCAGTTCTCCAATCCAACAGCCTGAAGAGACGCCATCATCAGCTTCAACAGATGTCTGTGAACATGTATGAGCTGCTGGCCCCATGGATCCTGCTGACTGGCCACAGCAGTAGAACAAAATGGAAAGTAGAACTTTCTTTATGATGACACTATTTGAGTTTTGCTTTAGAGTGCACAGTTTAATGCTGCTTTTGATTTTGCACCCCCCCCCCCCCCCCCCAATGACATTTGCACAACATTTTGAGTTGTTGGTTATTGTAATATTCTCAGGTTACTTATCTTTCAAGCTTACATTTATTCTTCAGGCTGTTGACTTTAAAGAGTTGCTGTGTGAATATTTAAAATAAAAAATTAGTAACTAAGGAATAACTGTGGAGTTGCTTTGTCCAATGTGTGGTGGGTGGGTGGACTTGGGTTTGGGTGAGAGGCGTGCAGGCACGGGGGGCGCAAATGGGCAGTCTCGCCTTGGGCACCAAATTACCTAGAGCCGGCCTTGTGCCGGTGATAGGTGTAGGTGACTATTTTAATATCCAGCCTGCATTAAAATCTCAATAACTGATGATAGTCAAACAATGATAAAAAAACATTTTTTTCTGTGTTCTACACCCTTAATTTATATCATAACCCTACTACCTCAAGTATTTAAAACATGTTTATAACCATATCTATGTAGAGGAGGAAAATTCAGTTTAACAATTAGTATCACCTCTACAATAGGCATGTAAGAAAAACACATTTGAATCAGCTTAACTTATGTGAAAACTGTTTTTCATGCAGCTCAGCCAAAACTGAATCCTAACTTTCCTTGAAAAGTTTATCATTATCACAAGCAGTAAACAGCATGTGGTAAAATGAAGATGGCATACAAAAACCACGCCGTCACTTTGATCATTTCTCCCATTGCTTTGGCCACTGGTGGCTTGAAGATTTTGCAGGATACACCGTGGGTCTTTTAATCCCGTCGGCAGGCTCCTTTGTTTCCCTCACAGTATGACGCAGAGCCAACCTGGAGGAAGCTTTCAAACTCTCTAAAACATGAATTATAGGCTCAAAATAGAGTGCAGCACCTGTCATCTAACATTTATCAGTGTGAACCCTCTCTAGTCTAGATACATACCAAAATGTCACAAGAATGGACACCGTGGTTACAAAGCTGCTTACGCTAGTCAGTGACTTCAGAAGCTATGTGCGTTATTCATGTTGTAGCCAGGAAGAATATGAGAATTGATTCAACCAAAAAAGAAAGGTTTGTGAGACAGTTTTGTAAGCGGTTTTCCAACAATCTATATTTTCATTTTCTTTTCATAAGTTCTCTGAACAACTTTGAAAAATAACTTGTTGTTTACCTGTTGCCTTTGTCTGGCTTTTTCCAATAATCCAAAACTGCCTTGAGCATTTTAGTTTTGTTCTATTGCCTCCACTTTCTTATCTTTTCATTCACTCTACATTCATAACTGCTTTCTTTCAAAATCGGCATACGAATCTTATTTCTTTGCTCATTTTTATACATCCGATTGCTTTCTTTTTAATTTTTTTCTTAAGATGTGCTTTCTCGAGTAGGGACCACTTCACAACAATGTGAGTTTTACAGGTGGAAAATGATGGAGAGGAAAGTATAGAAGTGAATATGACATTTGTGATAAGGTTCTCTTGCTGCTGGAGGACAGAAATGAGAGACTTGGACTGGGGGTCCTGTCTCCACTGCTGGGTTAGCTCCTCTGATGGGTTTGTGGGGTTGTGGTAGAGGGATGGCCCTGCTCTTGATCCTAAGATCACCTATTAGTGTCATTTTGATGAGAAATTACTTCTACTTGTGTCTGCTTAAAAAATACAACTGATTAGTAATATTATTTTAAGATCAGTTGTTAAAGCAGCAAAATTCAAAGTTTTCCCCCTTTGAGGAAATATTTATGATTTAGAAATACATGAAATGGATACCTTGTCTCTATTCAGTGATATAATACAGGTAATATGCCAATTGTTTTATCTAAAGCTTCCCCCGTCCAGGAGAGCCTCAAGCAACTAGAACTGACCACCTCTCAGCAGTAGCCAATATCATTTGACATCTGCTTATGTACTGATGTTGATAACAGAGTGTGTGTGCAGCTTTGCGTTTGTACCTAGACTGAGCAAAGTTTTCGAGCTGTTTACAAAGCTGCAGACACTTCCAATCATGGAAGAGTTAGAAACATTTTCACAGCCACAAAAAATAACCAGCTAAAGGGGAACTATGCAGTTTTGGCTTGCTTTTAGTACCCCCTAGTGAAGGTTTGTAGAATCGAAAACAAAACCTGAACTGAAAACAAAACCTATCCCCTAGATGTGCGTTAATCTTTTTCTTGCTCTAACAGCTGAAATGTCTCTGTAGTACGGTGTACATTTTAGGACATCCTCAGGTGTCAGGTATCAGTTCTTAGGTGTCAGGTCTCAGTTGACCTGAGAACTGACAACTGAGGCATGAAAACTGAAGACTGACAAATTTCAGACTTTGTACAACAATTTATTATTTTTCGCAATAATTGTCCCTTCTAGGCACTGTAGATAAAATCATGTAACATTCTCAACAAGCTGCTGATCCTGTTTGCACATCTTTTTTTTTCTGATCTTGACAGAAGTGACCTTTTTGTAGTTCACAAACATACTCAGTCATTTCTTTCCCACAAAGAACAATTTATTCTTTACACATTTACTGAAAATTACAGTTTATTGAAAGGACACAGAAAGGTCAAAGAACACAGATACATGTAGCTAGGAGTTACTACTCAGTGCATGGCACATTCTCAGGGAGACGACCCATTGTGAGTCTTTGGCTCTTCGCCTCAGGAGTGTTAAAGGCAGAAAGAGTGCTGAAATATTAAACGTTGAAAAGTTGGCCAGCCAACTTGAGCCTTTATATTTCAAAATGTGGAGGAGTAAATTAACCTTGCTACAATGAGTGACAAATAATATTCAAAGTTGGGTAGTAATAGTAATAGTAGTAGGAGGAGTACTTTTTTAAGTCCATTCATATACTCATCACAGGAAACAGTGTCAGACCTCACCAGTGCAAAGGGTTTTTTCTAGAAAAATCACACATTTAGAAAGCAGTGTCCTTACTCAAAACTAAAATTCGAAAAGGTAAACAACATATTAACCATCAAAAAACAAGTTACCAGTGCCATTGCTACCTTTAAACAAAAAAAAAAAAAAAAGAAAAGAAAGAAAAATGTAAACGCATGCCATTTTACTATGGAGGTTTCAGATGTAAAGTTGAGTTGTGTGGAAAGTTCCGGTATCAGAATTTTCAAACAATGCTGATGTGTGTATATCTAGCTGTGTGCGTGTGATTTAAAAGTGAGATGTAAGGTAATGTGTGTGTGTGTGTGTGTGGGCGCACATGGTTTTTGTGAGAGTGCGCATGTGTGTGCTCTTAGAAAGATCCTTCAGGCAATGCAAGCTGAATTGCAATGGCATTCCTTTTGCTCAGTTGTATTTATGTGGCTTTCTTTTTGCTGCTACCTCCCTCTGCCTCTTCGCTGTCGTGTGAGAGCTTTGTGTCGAATTTTCCAGTCTGCTCTTGGCTCCTTTGCTGTGAGATTGGGAAGAAAACAAAACAAAAAGTCATAAGCAAGGGCGTCAGTTTGTTTTCAGAATTGCTGGGGACAATAACCATACACTTGAGTGGGGTTTAAAAATTGCTGGGGACAATAAAGGCAGGCTTTTTTGAAAGTGGGGGCGACACAGCTGCCACAAATTTTGCCGGGGACATGTCCCCGGCGTCCCCGGTTAAAATGACGCCTATGGTCATAAGGAAGACATGCACAAAGATGCTCTGTAACTGATGTGTGGTGATTTGTAATATGCTGGAAATGCTTCTAGAAATATGCAAAATTGGTTCTCAACCACATCAGTTTCTGAAAAGCTAAATCACGAGCCATTGACACTTAATCTTGCTGGCTGGAGATCTTGTTAATAAGCATGTTAAAAAGAGCAGATCAACAAAACCGACTTCTTCAAATAACATTATCATGTTTTCACATTAATAGGTAAAATTATTCTTCACACACACACACACACACACACACACACACACACACACACACACACACACACACACACACACACACACACACACACTAGGGCCTGCACGACTTTATTTTTTTTAAAGTCGACAGTCAAGTAATGAAAGTCGAGTCGACTTCGACTAGTCGTTGATGACGTCATACGCCGGTCGGTCGGTTCGCTGGAGTTTTTGACAATTAAAATTGCGCCCACATTTTCTAAGTTAACACATCTCTTTTAATAACGGTAGTTTCTGCATCCTACTTCAGCCCTCTCCCCCCTCCCCCTGCTTCAGTCCTCTCCCCCCTCCCCCTGCTTCAGTCTTCTCCCCCCTCCCCCTGCGCAGCAGCCGCAAACTCACTGATGCGCCTGCAGCCTTTCCTGCTGCTCTAAACATTAAAATAATTATTTCATTTTCTGTTCCTCACTTCTGATTACCTTCAGTGGTGTCTGTTTGTTGCAACCACCAGGTACAAAAACGAACTTGTTTTTATTTGACTATTTTTCTGTCCTGTCTGTTTATTATCTTCCTGCATCTCCTCTCAATCCCAAAGAGAAACTGCTACCTGCGTTCATATATATATTCACCTTATGAGTTACCTTTGAACTGCGGTTCTAAAAGATCTACCGACCGCAAAAACAGCGGAGTGCCGCTGCTCGCCGGCCGACTACAACGGGACCGTTTTTGCTGCGGAGTTCATGCCAGAGCGGAGTGGAGATAGTGGAATCTTGGGGGTGCGTCACCGGAGGACAACAGGTGATGCGCCTCGCTCCGCAGCAGCGAAATGCATCAGGCACAAATAACAGACAGAAAACATGAAAGGAAATGAGCCGACATGAACGATCGCGTGTTTAATTTGTTTTTGAGGTGGTGACACCTGATTTGGCGGTGCTCAGGACGCAATGTCTGGAGCGCGTCAACGATCAGAGCTTTGCATGCGCAAACTGGTTAAGATTAGGACGGGGGTGAGGGGAAGGTTAAATTGCAAGAGGGAAAAGGTCACAGTTTGGTTAAATGTCCGTTTTACCGCCGGTGTCAGTACCGCACAGCGCATTGCCTCCGCCTCGATCCAGACGCGCAGGGGCTCATCACCTGCTGTCTTTTCCGAGGACTGCATCTTGTCAGTCATTATCACGTGACAGCGACTAGTTGATGACAGGCATAAAAAGTCACTACAGAGCCGTGAAGTCGACTAGTCGACTAGTTCGTACAACCCTTAACACACACACACACACACACACACACACACACACACACACACACACACACACACACACACAGACACACACACACACACACGCACGCACACACAATCTCTACCTGTCCCAAAAAAGTCCCCACCTGGATTTAATAAGCAAATAGATATGAGCAGTCCATGAGCACAGCACAGATGGGAATTGGCAGAAATACCAGAGGAGCCAAACATCAACTGCTGATAGACCAAACAATCACCCAAGACTGCAAAGCCTGACACATCAACCTGTGCACTGCCTGAATTGACTGCAAGAAATTCTATGACTCAATGCTGCACTCGTGGATCACAGGATGCTAGGAGCTGTACTACATCAACTGGACTCTGAGAGCCTTCATTGCAAACTCAATGGGGCTGTGGAAAATCACCCTTGAGGCCAATTGTGCAAGTATACATCAAATGTGGCATATACCAAGAAAATTCCCTGTCCCCACTGCTATTCTGCATAGGTCTGAACCCCCTCAGCTAAATAATGAAAAAAAAAAACCTGGTGATGGATACTGACTCAACAATGGAACCACCTTCTCTACATGAATGACATAAAGTTGTACACCAAGAGGGAGCGAGACATCGACTCACTGATCCACACCACCAGGATCTACAGCAGTGATATCGGAATGTCATTCAGACTTGAAAAGTGTAGTCATATGGTCACAAAGAAAGGGAAAGTAATCTACACAGAAGAACTCTCACTCCCAGAAAGAGCAATAGCAGACATTGAGGACAGCTAGTATCTCAGTTTCCCACAAGCAAATAGCAACCTTGATGAACCCTCAAGGAAAGGAGCCTCAGCAAAATACCTACAATGCATAAGGCAAGTCCTAAGAAGTCAGCTCAATTGCAAGAACAAGACCTGGGCAATTAACAGCTACGCCCTTCCAGTAATCAGATATCTGTAGGAATAACAAGCTGGCCACAGGAAGAAATACAGACTAAAGATGTTAAGACACGGAAGCTCCTAACCATGTGGGTTCCATCTCAAATCCAGCATCCTGAGACTGTACACTAGCCATAAGGATGGAGGCTGAGGACTAGTGAGTGTGAGAGCCACTGTCCAGGATGAAACATCCAAGATCCATCAAGGACAAGGCCCTAACAGATGATGTGCTCAGCAAATGTCTCAGACAAAGGCGAACAGAGGAGGAGATGCTGGAAATATCATCGTGGGAGAACAAGCCCCTACATGGGATGTACCACCAACAGAAAACTGAAGTGGCTGATATCAAGAAATCCTACCAATGCCAAGAAAGAGCTGGTCTGAAGGACAGCAAAGAGGCACTCATCATGGCTGCACAGGAACAGGTCCTGAACATCAGAGCAACAGAGTCCAAGATCTACCACACCAGACAAGACTCAAGGTGTAGGCCATGCAAAGAGCCCCCTGAGACAATCCACCACATAACTGAAAGGTGTAAGATGCTGTCAGGGAAAGCATACATGGAACGCCACAACCAAGTGGCTGGCATCGTGTACAGACACATCTGTGCAGAGTATGGACTGGAAGCCTCAAAGTCAAAGTAGGTAACAAGTGAGCCAAGATCCAGACCGACAAAATGGTGATGACAAACTAACCAGACATTGCGGTGGTGAACATACAAGAGGACAGCTGTTGTGTTTAATGTGGCAATTTAATTCAATTCAGTTCAAAAATACTTCATTAATCACAGAGGGAAATTGATTACCAAGTGATGGCAACATAAGAAAAAATGAACATAAAAAAACTAGAGAAGCACCAGGGCCTTGAAGAACTTGAGAAAGCCTAGAGAGTGAAGACATCAGTGGTACCCGTGGTCATCTGGGTACTCAAGGCATTAACCGCCAATCTGGAGGAGTGGCGAAAGTAGATCCCAGGAAAAACATCAGACATCTCGGTACAGAAAAGTGCAGTTCTAGGAACAGCTAAGATACTGCTCAGAACCCTCAAGCTCCTAGGCCTCTGGTAGAGGACCCCAGTTTGGAAGGATGAGACTACCCGCGGAGGGTGAGATGGGAATATTTTGATATAATGAGACTGAATTAGAGGTCCTTGTTTTCACAGTAAAATCCCAGCCTGCCCTATTGTGTTTAAGCAGTCTGTTTGGAAGCCACCTCTTTGATTGATGGAGCCAACTAAGGATGTTGCCTTTGAAAGACTAAACACTATTGATCTGCACCCCAAAGCTGGAAAGGTACTGAAGCTAATAATGCATTTAGGCAGCTCTCTTAGAAATGAACATGTTGTCAACCTATTTGCTCCTGATGTTCAATATCATTGGGAAAAAGAGCCCCCCCCCCAACAAAAGTTATCAGACAAATATCACAGAAGCATTGGTTTTTGAGATTGAAATGTGTGTCCTGTTGACATTTTCACAAACTATAGAGCTACAGAACTACAACTCTGTTCCCAATGAAAGTACTTTAGCTGACAAATTTGTGCATTATTCTGTTTTATCAAATGCAAATTATGTTGAGGGTTGTTGGCTTGCTTTTGACTGTCTTACTTCCTATTTACCTCTTTAGCTTGGACATTCTCAGCTGTGTAACAGCACTGAAAATGTCTGAGTAGGTTTAACGTCGTTTAGGTCAGTCGGTTGGTTTTGTTGGCGTTTGTTTCTTTGTGACTGTGTCTAAAGGTTTTGCTCATAAATTAACCATCATATCAGGACAAACTGAGCTCTGTGCTTTCGAGAAGAAAACAACCAAGATAATACCACAAATTTAAAAAAAGCTCTCCAATAGCCGATACATCTCTAATATGGTTGTCTATAGTTCAACATCCTGTCGTAGTAAATTATTTATGCCTAACGTGTTTCCCAGTTAAGTTATATCCTTTTTGCATGTTTATGCACTGCACAGAAGAATCTTGAAAACAATACTTAAAAACATCTACTTAGCATCTAGCAATTTGGAGCCTGCCTTTAGGCAGGCTGGCTGCTCAGAAATTGAGTTACATATAAGTGTGTTTAGCAGTAGATTACAGTTAAACCTCCTGGCTCGAAGCTAGAAGACAAAAACACCAAACACACCCTCCCTTTCAGGGCAGCATGTAAACATTACATTTGAACATTTAAAGCAATAAAATATGACATGCATACAGTACAGGTCAAAAGTTTGGACATGCCGTCTCATTTAATGTGTTCTTTATTTTCATGACCATTTACAAAGGAGCCAACAAGTGCTAAACACCACTGGGAACTCCTTCAAGACTGTTGGGAACTATTTCAGGTGACTACCTCTTGAAGCTCATCAAGAGAATGCCAAGAGTGTGCAAAGCAGTAATCGGAGCAAAGGGTGGCTAGTTGGAAGAAATAGAAAACAAACAAACAAACATGCTTTCAGTTATTCCATATTTTTTGCTTAGGTACATAACTCCACATGTTCATTCATAGTTTTGATGCTTTCAATGAGAGTCTACCAATTCTAGTAATGGTCATGAAAATTAAGAAACCACATTGAATGAGAAGGTCTGTCCAAACGTTTGGCCTGGACTGTATGTAAATTAATAGCGCTGAATATTGTAGTCCATACTTCATGATAAATTACAAATAAATTGTTGATACCATAACTGAGCTGTGAGAACTCTCACCTCAACTTGATCTCTTACACATTTTACATTGTTGTGCATTTTTGCCAGCCCTTCTTTCCTCCCACTTAAATGTGAATTTGGATATTATTCCCCACCCACTCCCCACCCCCCCACCCCCCAGTATTGTGTGTATGCCTTATTCATCACTGAAGAAAAACTCCCCCATGCACAGTCAAAAGTTTCTGTGCTGGGGCAGATATATTTGAAATAACTTGTAATAAAATTGCCAGTAGTGCCAGCAGTCGAACTGATTTGACCTGTTTTGTGTAAAATGTGTGACCGAGCTCTAAAAGCTGTTTTGATTTAATAGCTCACACTGACATGGCTTTTCGTCAACAGTTAACTAAGATAAATTGTTTGTCTATTTTAATGTTGCTGTAGGTCATTCTGACCACATTTACTCACCCTGCTGTTTTTACTTTTGTGATTTCAATTGGTATCGATAACTTTCACAGCTTGGTGTCCTTGCTTTATTTCTTTTTCTTTGAAAAATACATGTTTCTATCTGTTTCTTTTCTCTCAAACCCCAGAGGTTTGAGGAAGGTGGACATCCCTCTTGGCTCTGAATCTGCTGGAAATGTCTTGCTGCTGATGGTGTCCCACTGCCGTACACATGTTCAGAATGAGTAACTCAATCAAAGCATAGATTCACTGTGATTGGCAATACTACTGATACTTACTTGTATTATTTTGTATAGGAAGCCACTCAGATGGTGGTGTTTAAAAACAACATTTATTTGAGGAATTATATAATTTAATGGCCATCGGTTGATTGATGTAGTTATCGAACTCAGTTCTGAAGAATCACTGTGTACACTACGTTGTCAATGATACTTATTGCATACCCTAACTCACATATAGCGATCTGAACTCACTGAGATTCTACGTTTCTTCTGCACAGCAGGAACATTTTCGGAAGTAGACGGTGCACATAACCAAACCAGAACTGCCCACAATATCTCTGCAGCACAGCTAATATTTTAAAAAGGTATTCCAAGAAGGTTCTAAATTGCATACGGCCACTTCTGCCTTTGATTTTCTTGTTTTGTACTTCAAACATTGGTGCTAAACTAAAGGCTTGGTAGCTAAAAAGTTAGCTTAACAATAGAGTTGCCAGAACGTGTTGTGTCAAAATAAGACGGGCTCAAATGATGCTCTGGCACTAATGGCAGTTACCCTCGTTTGAAAGCGGTGAAACAACCAGCTGCGCCTCTGCACCGTGACCCTTTTTCTGGCTTTACAGATGACCATGTAAGCAACATTACTTGCTAAGCTAACAGCCCAGACAAAGCCATCCGAGATCTGCGGCGTCAGGGCTGCAAAACAGTAGAGTCCCGAGAACAACATCACCATGGCAACATAACATGGCAACTTTTCCTGCTTCAGAGACAGCCACGTTTTTCTTAATTATATAGATTTTTTATTAGGCCCGAGCAGCGAAAGCGCTGCGAAGGCCTCTTGTTTTTGCTCCGATTATTATTCTTTCTTTTTTTGTTATTCCGTGCCCCCTTTGAATGGCTTTTTGGGGACCTTAACATACCCTAAAACTCACAATATTTTGCAAACTTGTCAGGCCTGGTGAAAAATTTGATATTTTAAAGGTCCCAAAAAAATCGCAAAGAAAATGGCTGAACAGCGCCCCCTACAATGTGAAAAAAAACCCTCTCCATAAAGCTTAGTTTATCGTACAGTTATGAAATTTGGTACACTTGTAGTACTCAACAGTCCGCACAGAAAAGTCTCTTGCAAGCATGGTCAATATCAAACAGGAAGTCGGCCATTTTGGGTTGAAATGGCGATTTTTAGCCGTTTTTGCAGTTTTTAGGGTCCGTTTCTGATTGGATTGCTCGATCATTTTTCGCACGATCGTCTCAAAAATTGTGTAAAAATGCTCAGAAGGGATGGGCAAACAAAATGAGATGAGGATTCTGAGTTTTCGTATATGTTGAAGGGGCGGGGCCAGGCCTTGAAGTTTGACTACTCGCCAATTTTTTTTTAATTGCTATAACTTCATAACTGAATAGAATAAAGTTACCAAACTTTCTGTGGTCATTCATCATCCACCCACAAAGTAATATGAATGGTTGGATGATGACATCACACAAGCCCCGCCCGCTCAGGACCAAAAAGGTCAAGTTTTACTGTGAAAGGTCCCAAATTGCCCCATTTCACTTAATCACCACAAATTTGTAGCTGGTAACTCAAGACAAGTGGGGGTTGCTTGGCGTCACTTTATGGGAGTTTTCGGCAGAGGGCGGGGCTGTGGCGGCGCGGCGAAGTCAGACGTACCGCCGTGGCCTTACGTTTGCCTCCCATTTCGTCATTTCTAAAGATATCGTCACGAAACTTTTTGTGAGTAATCCTAGTCTGGCCCCTCAAACAATCTGATGTCAACATCCGGTGGGCGTGGCCTATTTTCTGAAATAGCGCCCCCTAGGACCATTAAAACTGTCAGCCCCAAGCCATGCTTTGACTGAGGATTACGAAATTTGGTACACTAATGTGGTGTCTCAGGACCTACAAAAAAGTCTCTTGGAGCCTAGTGCAAAGTCGCACAGGAAGTCGGCCATTTTGGTCCAAGTACGCGATTTAGTGGTTTTCGCACACGTTGTTTGGAGAGTGATGCTCCGTCGCCCTTTTCACCATTCTCCTTCAAACTTCTGCTATGTACTCGTAAGACATAGGGAAAAAAATTCAACCGTCGGATTTTTCAAAAGTTGAAAGGTGTGGGCGTGGCTAAGCCTCAAACTTTGACCTGCCGCCACGCCACTCTTTTTTTCACAGCTCCCTACTGGACTCCTTTTACCCAATCACCAGGATTCTGTGGGAAACAGCAGTAGACAACTTGAGGTTACTTGGTCTCCAGTACTGGCAGGTTTTGAAAAAAGGCGGGGCTTTGGGAGCATGGCGAATATCGCCATCACGCCATGGAAATACGTTTGCCTCTCATTTCTTCAGTTATCGTGATATCGCTCCGACACTTCTGGTGAGTGATCCTAGTCTGACCCCCAAGAGAAATAGACAGCTGAAGTTTGTGGGCGTGGCCTATTCTCTTAAATAGCGCCCCCTAGGACCATTTAAACTAATAGCCCCAAGCCAAGCTTTGACTGAGGATTGCGAAATTTGGTACACTAATGTGGTGTCTCAGGACCTACAAAAAAGTCTCTTGGAGCCAAGTGCAAAGTCGCACAGGAAGTCGGCCATTTTGGTCCAAGTACGCGATTTAGTGGTTTTCGCACACGTTGTTTGGAGAGTGATGCTCCGTCGCCCTTTTCACCAATCTCCTTCAAACTTCTGCTATATACTCTTAAGACATAGGGGAAAAAATTCAACCGTCGGATTTTTCAAAAGTTGAAAGGTGTGGGCGTGGCTAAGCCTCAAACTTTGACCTGTCGCCACGCCACTCTTTTTTTCACAGCTCCCTACTGGACTCCTTTTACCCAATCACCAGGATTCTGTGGGAAACAGCAGTAGACAACTTGAGGTTACTTAGTCTCCAGTACTGGCAGGTTTTGAAAAAAGGCGGGGCTTTGGGAGCATGGCGAAAATCGCCATCACGCCATGGAAATACGTTTGCCTCTCATTTCTTCAGTTATCGTGATATCGCTACGAAACTTCTGGTGAGTGATCCTAGTCTGACCCCCAAGAGAAATAGACAATGAAGTTTGTGGGCGTGGCCTATTCTCTTAAATAGCGCCCCCTAGGACCATTTAAACTAATAGCCCCAAGCCATGCTTTGACTGAGGATTACGAAATTTGGTACACTAATGTGGTGTCTCAGGACCTACAAAAAAGTCTCTTGGAGCCAAGGACAAAGTCGCACAGGAAGTCGGCCATTTTGGTCCAAGTACGCGATTTAGTGGTTTTCGCACACGTTGTTTGGAGAGTGATGCTCCGTCGCCCTTTTCACCAATCACTTTCAAACTTCTGCTGTATACTCTTACGACGTAGGGGAAAAAATTCAACCGTCGGATTTTTCAAAAGTTGAAAGGTGTGGGCGTGGCTAAGCCTCAAACTTTGACCTTTCGCCATTACTTTACTTGACTTAATAACTCCCATGTGCATGATCAGATCTTTTTCAAACTTTGTCTGTGTGATCATTGACCATATCTGTAAAAAATGACAATGTGGACAGCTGACATCACCTAAGCCCCGCCCCCTGACTACAGGAAGTCTATTTTTTATGCTGAAATACCCATATTTGTCCCCTCTAATTTAGTGAACATGACACTAAGGTCATACACTGTCTTCATGATGTTGTAATGACCATTCAGATCTGATAGCTTTCCAGAAAGGGAGGGGCTTTTATGCCATGGCGAATTCTGGCGTAACGCCGTAACCTTACAATTCAATTTAATGGTGAGCTCAGAGGGGATGCTGAGTCAGGGTGAGGTGCGGACTAGGAGGCCATTTGCGGATTCTGGCGTCGGGGTGGTTGACGATTCTGTTCTGCCAGACGTGCCCTGGTGCCCCGGGCTGCTGGCCAGGCCGGAGCGGCGCAGAGCTGCGAGGGCCGAACGACGCTGCTTGCAGCTTTAATTATTATTGTCCCTTGTGTGACAGTGACTTTGTGGCTGCAAGTAATGCAACTGCATAGGAACAACGGGGTTTTATCCTTTGAAAAGGGACAACAAGGGAAATGGTCGGATATCTAAGCATGTTAGTCTCCAAGCCAGGAACATTAACATCCTCTTTACAAAGAAAAATATTTAAAGATATTTTTTATTGCCTTTCTGTCAATTCACAAAACCAAATTATCATTTTATTAATCTGAAACTGGTTTTGCCTCCAGCTCGTTCCCTCCATTCACTGCCGTTTCTACAGCTTCTATGTGTTAACTCAAGACAAAATATTTTAGTACTAAGTGCGCCAAAGACTACTTTATATCTGAAAATATTTGAAAAATCAGGCTTAGCCCTGTAGGTTTAATGTCGCATACAAAGCAGGAAAACGTTTTTCATCTTAAAATCTTCTTGAAAACCCCTCTGAATGTGGTCCATTGTGAATTCCAAGCTGCTAATGTTCAGACCAAATTAGCGTAGCCTCTGTTCATGTGAACATGAGCAGGGCTCTACCAATAAGTCAGGTTCTATTACAGAAAGTATTTTTGCATCTTTATTTCTGTTTCAACTTTTTCGTTGGAACTGGTAAAAAAACTAACAGAAAAGAATCTGAATATCAAGGGAGGTGCCTCTGAGGTTTTCAGCCTCATAAATCGAACATGAGGACACATAATGAAGGTAGAGTGACGGGAACGAGGAACACCTTAATGCAGATTGATCCACAGAGACCGGAATGCAAATCGCAACTAATTGCATTGTTTACTACACCATGAAAGCCGAGCACTGTGCATGAGGGATGCTAATAGACACCAGGAAATGAGTCGATTTCAGGTTTGGTGCAGCAACCTGACACTTATTTTGTTTTTATTGCAATAAAAATGACACATGACTCCCAAAATATTAGCCTAGGTGAGATGTTACGTGTCAACAATGCGAGTAATAAGTAAATTATTTCTGTTCAGTTTGTTCACAAAAAAAAGGTGTTTTCAGGAGTGTTATTGTCAGGATTTCTTCTGAAGTTTGTACTGAAAAACAAAAATGTCTTTGGGGATCTGACTGCTTTTGACTTCACTAACAAGTAACATAATATAGAAATTCTCTTTTCTGTAATAAACCAGATCACAGTGTGAATATTTATTGTACTGCTTTAAATACATAGCACTCTTAAAATGTGTAAAAGAACAAAACTGAAAAAGATTTGGACTTTGTTCGCCTGTTTATGTACAAAGAAAAACTCACAATGTGTTCATCTGATCCTCAGAATGCTGTTCTAGTCCTGTACACATACTCTGTGTGTCTAAATATGGATGCTTGCCACGTTGAGTGGAAGGCAGTTTCTCTGTTACACAGTATTGCCCTGCTTTGAAATGAGATGCACTGTTTTGCTGTACCATCTGCCACCGCCAAACAGTTGTGACTCAATTCAGTAATAGAATGAGGGAGGCAGTTGCGCATAGACCTTGGCAGGGCATTGAATATCACACATTGTAGGTGACATGAGCACATTGAATATTACATTTTAGTGGATTTTAGCCTTTTCCCTCATGCAGAGTAAATGCTGATGTTATTTTTGGGTCCTGTTTGAAATTTGTTTTTTAATTTGTGGGATTTTCTCTGTTTTTAATTTTTTGATTTGACTTACACTCTAACCTCTCCACCACAGTAAGATGGCAGCCCAGCGAGGGGCTTCCCTGGCCTGGAAGAAGTTTAAATTTCTACCTCCAACAGAACTTCCTAAATGTTCCAGGAGAAGAGGAGGGCATTGAGTCCAAGTGGGCCATGTTCTGTGCTTCCAATGTCGAGGCAACCGACTGAAGCTGCGGCCGCAGAGACATTGGTGCCTTTTGTAGTGGCAATCCCCAAACCTGCTGGTGGACACTGGCGATTAGGGATGCTGTCAAGCTGAAGAAAGAGTCTTATAAGTCTTCAGACACTGGGACTCCAGAGGCAGCTGATTGGTACGGGCAGGCCAAGTGGAATGCGGCTCGGATAGTTGCAGAGGTAAAAACACGGCATAGGACGATTTCGGACACCATCAAGTAATACTTCCCTATGGCTTCGAGGAGATTCTGGTCCACCATCTGATGCCGGCACTAGTGCGCTACCAGCAATGTTTATAGTGGGGACGGTGTGCTGCTAACCTAAAAGCTCCACAGTGGCAAGACTCCAGGGGTGGACGAGATCCACCCAGATTTCTTTAAGGCCCTGGATGGTGTAGGGTTGTATTGGTTGACGTGGCTCTGCAATTTTGCATGGAAATCAGGAGCAGTTCCACTGGAATGCAGAACGGGGTGGTGGTCCCCCTTTTTTAAAAAGTGGGTCCATAGCTCTATACCCTTAGAGGGGTCCTAGAGTGTGCATGGGAGTTCACCCAACCAATCTACATGTGTTTTGTGGACTTGGAAAATGTGTTTGACCATGTCCCTCAAGAGGCCCTTTGGGAGACTCTCCAGGAGTATGGGGTACCAGAATCATTATTACGGGCTGTTAGGTCCCTGTAGGACTGGTGTCAGAGTGCATTGCCAGCAGTAAGCTGGGCTCATTTCCAGTGAGAGTTGGACTCTCTGAAAGCCTCCTTTTCATCATTGATTCTGTTCAAAACTTTTATGGGACAGGATTTCTAGGCACAGCCAAGGTGTTGAGGGGATCCTTTTTGGTGGCCCAAGGATCAGATCTCTGGTTTGTGCAGATGATGTGGTCCTCTTGGTTTCCTCAGAATGTAAGCTGAGTGTGAAGCAACTGGAATGAGAATCAGCTCCTCTAAATCCGAGACCATGGTCTTGAGTCCGAAAAGGGTAGAGTGCCTTCTTCAGGTCAGGGATGAGGTCCTGCCTCAAATGGAGTTTAAGTATCTTGAGGTATTGTTCATGAGTGAGGAAAAGATGGAGCGAGAGACCAAGACCCAAGACAAGCTGGAGGGACTATATTTCTCGGATGGCCAAGGAACACCTTAGGATTCTCCTGGAGGAGCTGGCCCATGTGGCTGGGGAGAGGGAAGTGAGGGGCTCCCTTCTTAGGCTACTGCCCCTGCGACCAGACCATGGATAAGTGGCTGAAGATGGATGGATGGATGGATTTGACTTGCGATCATCATGGGGGAGTTAGTAGTACCATTAGTCATCACACGCTGGTGAAATTAATCTGACCCATCCCTGTAGGAAGCATTGAGCTGCAGCTGTGGCTGAGCTCAGGAATTAATTGGTGGTTTAACCCCTTTTAAAAATGGGACCCAATGCATCCCTGGGTGTCACCTAACTTTAAAGTCTTTGGTATGACCTGACCAGGATTTGACCCCGATCTCCCAGTCCTAGGGTGTAAACTCTACCAGTAGTCCACTTAGAAGTTTAAAACATTTACTGGTGCACCATTTCCGGGACCTAAAAGTTGCCAGCATCACAGCTGAGCTTCAAATGGCATGTTTTTTTTTGACATTGGACTGATGTTTGGAGATCTTACTTCAGATTTGATAACAACAACCCGACTCTGCCACTGACTTGCAACGTGGATGTTTTATTCCTACAGATAATTCAAGCCTGGAGGAGTTTTTGCTGAGTGGTGAAGTTGCTAATGCTAATGGTTAGCTTAAATTAGCTGAGACACCTGCTGCTGTTTCCCAGATGTTAAAATAACAACAGCCTTCCCTATCGTGAGTCAAGATGGGTGAGTCCTTGATAGCTAATTCGCAATGTGATGTAGATCTGTCAGGATTTTCAAATCCTAGAGTTTCATCGTCTAGTTTTCTTTCAGAAGCTAATGCAGGAGAAATTTTGTGGACTGCCTTAATGAAAAACGCATACTCCAAAATAACCAAAACATGGATTCTCAGTCATCTGTAATATTAATACACTTTGTCCCGAAGGAGTAAATAATATCTTGAAGTATGTCTTTTTTACTAGACTCATTTATGAGGGTATCACATTAGTACTTTTATTAAATAATTGGACTTGAGCAAATCAACACATAAAATAAGAAGTCTGGCAAATTTGGTTGTCTTTTCATTTTTGTTCTGCTTTTTTTTTTCTTAAGCGTGCAGCACTTTGAGACACCTTGACTGGTATGAAGGTGTTCTGTAAACAAATGAAAGACGTGAAGAAGTCACACAAACCTTCTGAACATCTGGTAGCTTCTTACTCTCTGCAGCTGATTCCTCCGTCTGATTCTGGAAACATTCACTTGCATTCTAAAGGAAAAGAAGGTGCAAAATGTCAGTGAGGTGCACAGAGGAAATGTGTCAACCTCCCAACTGTGTGTTTAGTTGAAACAAATGAAGTGAGGAGCCCCATGTCGGTAATTGGATGAGCTTCATTAACTTCTTCTACCAAATAAAAATAATCCAATTACAGTTTTGTACTGTGCTTATTACAGAACAATTTTACACTAACTGCTAGACAAAACTAAAATTAGGTACATTTTCTCAACAAATGCTGGTTCATAAACAATCCTATTACTTTACAGCATATTAGGAGTAAAAGATGGTTTGAAACTGTTGATTATTTCTAATTACATGATAGTTACACATCTCAAATTAAATAAAGAAAGGTACATGTAACAATGAGACACTGTTCAATTCAATTCAATTCAAAGATACTTTATTAATCCTAGAGGGAAATTAAAGTTTCAATACACACAATTCTGAGATCAGACATACACACATGACAAGAATTGGTGATTGTGGTCATTTGCAACCTGAGTTGCGCTACCTTAATAGAGATCAGAGGGGTTTATATATGAGGATTGAGTCAGGTGGAGGGAAAAAAAGGCACTTCAGAGTTACCCTCCACAGGGAGGGCAGCTTTTCTATGCAAAAAGCACCTCAGACAGAAATGCAACAGACTTCAGACGTTACACAACATAAGTGTCCACTGGATGGGGAGGTAGGGTAGAGGACCCTCCAAACATCAGAACATGCAGCCACGATAAGCAGCACTCGTCAGCTCCGTTTGGACAGGGGAGGGAGGTCGTTGGGTTTAGAGAGCACAGTGAATCCTGGAACGATTCAACGGCCTTCACTGGTCGCAGTCCTGCCCAGGCTGGGATAGGGAGACAGAGTTGCCATGGCAACTTATATATTTGTACATATATATATGTATATATATATATATATATATATATATATATATATATATATATATATATATATATATATATATGTTACATATATATTTAATTATGTTTTATTGTTGAAGTAAATAAAAACATTGCTAAAATAGATATGCAAAAACAAGGTTTTAAATTAAGTTTATTTTGGTTGAGTGTTGTTTTGGTTTGCAGAATCCTTTTACTTTTAGGTATCTGTAAAGGCAAATGGTTCATTGTTGATAAATGGGCAAACAACAGTTAATCTTTTTCTTTTGCGTAACATTTACCTTACCCATGTTGTCTCCATGCAGGTGTGCGCAGACAAAATCTTCCCTGGGGGTTTGTGCACACTTATATGATTCTGGGACTGTACCAACACTAAGTGGGTTGTGGAGAAGTAGTTTGGAATTGTGTGTTTTTCTGCATGAATTTGTTGTGATTATTGTGACTGAATAAGTTAAACTTGTTTGTTCAGTTAGTTCTTTAATGTAAATAGGTCAATACCTTAAATACCGAACGTCATCCTGACAAGCATGTGACAGTACATTTAATGTTTCCCTATTGATTTCCTTTAAATTCCCGAGAAATATAAATCTCAGAGTGTTCCATGTATTTCCGCTTTATCTTCTTTGTAATCTTATTGTTTCCTATCCCTGCTGCAGGAAAACATCTTCACAGCACTGATGTTTGACTGTAGGGATGTTATTAAGAAGGTGACACATTGCTTTTCCCTTGGAGAGGGCTGGGATTTGTGGACAAATAGATCTAACCTTTGCTTCATCAGGTCAGAGATTTTTACCTCTTACACTCTGAGAAGTGTTCAGATTCTTGGCAAATTCCCAACAGGCTTCCATGGGCCTTTTAGTGAGAAATGGCTTTTGTTTGGACTCTTCACAGAAAAATGCCTGACTGGTCAAATAAAGCACCAGTGGACATCCCTCTGTGTGGCTCTCATTTTTACAAAGACACACTCAACCTTTCACAGACTTAATTTTTGTATCTTATGGAGACCTTTCCTTGGCAATCATCTTGGGTGAAAGGGTCCATGTGGAACATCTTCACAATTTTCCCCAAATAAAACCTCACAGAGAAGCAGGATTTCCACCTACATTTATAAATAGAGGAGCAGGATTCCAACTTACATTTATAAATGGAGACAAGTGCAGGACCATTCAATTGTAGCCAGTTAATTAAATTAGTTGCAAATGGACCTTTGTCAAGCTCTCCAACAGTTCCATGAGTTGGTGCAGTGGTGGCAGAAGGGGTAATTACCCGCCTCGTAATTTGAGGTTAGCAGGTTCGAACCCTGTCTGTTGAAATTGTTGTGTCCTTGGGCAAGACACTTAACTCACATTGCCTGCTGGTGATGGTCAAAGGGACCAGTGGCGCTGGTGCTCGCCTCTGTCAGTGCGCCCCAAAGCAGTTGTGGCTACAATGTAGCTCATCACCACCAGCGTGTGAAGGGGTGTGTGCATGGGTGAATGATTGTTTGTGTTGTAAAGCAAAATGGGGGGGGGGGGGGGGGGGGGTTTAAGCCTAGAAGGGCCATTTACCATGAAAGACAAATTAACTTAACGGATCACAAAAGATCTCTTGTTCAGGTCTCAAAATGGTTACACTCAGCCACAAGCCTTGGTTTTATGGGAATCAAGTGGGTGAATTACTTTGTGTTTTAATAACATCATTAATAATTACACAGTGGCAGGCACCTGATAAAAGCTGCTTCTGTACAAAAGAATAATTGAGTATTTTTAATCAAATCATGCCCTCAGCCACACCCTCCAAAGATGAACACCTGATGCTTCACACCACGAGACAATCTCAAGGCTGTTTGTTCGAAAACACACTGTTCTTTTCTTCCCAGCAAAACCAATTTAATTCTAGTTTCCATCCAGTGTTACACATTCCCATCCTTTCCTTCATTTCCTCCCTGCCTTCAGTCACAGGAGCACAGGAGGAGATGTGGTGTTGGCAGGCAGATACAATATCTACATCTCTGGTTTGGATGTGTTTCTTCTCATCTCTGTCAGCATGGTCCCGCTTCTTGCTGCAGGGGTTTTTTGTGTCCTTGCTAAAATGATGAAATCAATTTTGAGGTGACAGTGTACACTGGTTTTGGCACAATTTCATTAAAAACTACATTTTACTTAGAATTTAAACATGAGCTGGATGACATACCCTCATTGGTATATCCCTATCTCTTGTCCTGACCCTGTATTGTGTCATCATGGCTTGTGTCTAACAACTCTTATAGCCACGGGCCAAAATCCTTATGGACTATTCACTTCAGATTCCTTTAGATCCTCTTTATCTTAGCAGAAATACCTCTTTTAGATCCTGCTTGATAACTGACTGCTCTGAGTCACTGAGATCACGTTTGAGACTGTAAAGTACCTTGTGTGAAGAATCAGAATTCGAAGGGTCAGTAACTGCTTCTCCCTCTCTTCCCTCAAAAGCTGCTTTTAAGGCACTAAGTGAGCTCTTTGAAGCCGAGTGTGAATCTGGAAGGCTTATCTCAACTGCTACCGCATTACCTGCAGTTTTGGAGGGAATTAAAGAATAAACCTTTCAAAGTAGTTATTAAAAGTATAAAAACATGTTTGCAGGCTTGCTGATTTCTTTTTCATTGCTTCCTCATCCAGTCATCAGTTCAGAGCACCAAAAGATTAGCAGTTTAATATATTCAGTAAAAATAAATGAATGGAAAGTAACTTGATTTAATTCATATGCTATAACTTTACTTATTTATTTCAATAATGTAGTTTTTGTAGAAGTAATGCTTTGATTTCCTTCATTTGGAGAAACAGAATATGTTTCTAACCTACAATAGCTAATCTGAGGGGGACCAGTTACGCAACTACTGTACTAAAATAAGGTAAAGTCCCCAAAAAGAATAAAAAAAAACTTAGGTTGAGCAAATGTAATCATTAGAAAAAAATTATTTGGGGATTTTCAGGTGACAATGTTACGTTGCCACTGTTGTCACACAGGGCAGCACACCTCTGTTACATAGAGTTGATCGGGTTGTTGATTGTGGCCTGTGGAATGTTGGTCCAGTCCTCTTCAATAGCTGTGTGAATTTGCTGAATATTGGCAGGAACTGGAACACGCTGTCGTATACGCCGATCCAGAGCATCCCAAACATGTTCAATGGGTGACATGTCTGGTGAGTGTGATGGCAATGCAAGAACTGGGATGTATTCAGTTTCCAGGAATTGTGTACAGATCCTTGCAATATGGGGCCGTGTGTTATCATGCTGCAACAAGGTGATGGTCATGGATGAATGGCACAACAATGGGCCTCAGGATCTCGTCACGGTACCTCTGTGCATTCAAAATGCCACCAATAAAATGTACCTGTGTTTGTTGTCCACAACATACCCCTGTCCATTCCAGTACCCCACTGCCACCCTGGGCCACTTGTTCCACATCGTTGGCATCAGCAAACTGCTCACCCACACAACGCCACACACGCAGTCTGCCATCTGCCCTAAACACTAAAACCCAGGACTCATCTGTGAACAGAACACCTTTTCAATGTGCCAAACGACATTGAATGTGAGTGTTTGTCCATCCATCCATTCATTGATCCATCCATCATTTATTTATTAAGTACAATTAAAAACACAGCATTTCAGCTGTCCAAATTGTTGTACAGGAGGGCCAAAGGCCAAAAAAAAAAAAAAACCTGTGGGGGGCCACTCTACAAAATAGATGACAGATGGAAAAGTATGACAAGTTAGAAGTTAAAAGGGCCCAATTTGTACAAATTGTAGAAAAAGAAAACAGAACCTAACAGTAGCTAATACATTTTAAAGAAAATCAGAGGACAACTTAAAACAATATAAAGTTTAATTTTGAGATAAAAATAATATAAAAACAAGTAAGTAAGTTGTTGGCTGAAGTGACAGCCAGAGATTACTGAATGATGCGAAGAGTTTGTTTCAGGGTCATGCGCAGTAGGCATTATTAAAGTAAAAAAAACAAACAATTTTAAGCATAATTTGAAGTCAACCAGTGAGTCGGCAACCCAACTCACTGTGAGGTGGTAGGGCGTTCCAAAGTTTTGGTGCAATGTGGGAAAAAGGCCCGTTCACCACGTGCTGTGTATGATGTTTTTGGAATGACCAGGAACCTTTGGGCAGCAGAACATAGGGGCCACGGCAGAGTGTATTGAGTGAACAGATCACCGATGTATGATGTCCCTGAACCATTGAGTGCGGTTAAGGTTAATGTTAAGATCTTGAACATGATATGAAAGTGTTCAGGAATTCATTGTAGCTGGGCCAGAATTAGAAAACGAGCAGCGGCATTCTGAACACGTTGTAACTGTCTAAGGTGGCAGTCGTTAATGCCAACTAGGATGGAGTTGAAATAGTCAATATGGGATGTTATGAAAGCGTGGATGACTGACTCAAGATGTGGCCTCTTAAGGAGTCTTGAGATGCGACGAAGATGATGGAAGCATTATCGGATTATGGCATTGACTTGAGGCAATATTGTCAAATCAGAGTCAAGTTTCACGCAGAGGCTGGTCACACAGTTGGCAAGAAAAATAGTTGGTGGTAGTTGTATGTGTGAAGGCAAGGTAGAGCTTTTTGGATTAAAAGTAATAGCTTCAGTTTTGTTATGATTGAGTTTGAGGAAATTTGAGTCCAGCCACTTTTGGACCTCTAGTAAGAAATCTGATTGATGAAGTACTGGAATTAAGGTAAAGCAGGGGTGTCAAACTCGTTTTAGCTCAGGGGCCACATTGAGGGAAATCTAGTCCCAAGTGGGCCAGACGGGTAAATAAAAAAAAAAAACTGATTGTTTTCTTTGTTTTAAAACAATCAATATAAAACAAGGCTGAAGCCTGAGGACAGTGTATCCAAAATAGTACAAGTACAACACCTGAAGAGTACTTGAAATTTTGGAAAAAAGAAAAAAAAATCAATACATAAAAAAAACATTCCTTAGTGATTCAAAGTGCTTACAGATCACATGGCTAGATCAGTTTCATGCAGCACTTAAAGCAGGGGTGTCCAATCCTGGTCCTCGAGGGCCGGTATCCAGCACATTTTCGTTTTAACCTGCTTCAACACACCTGATTTCAATCAGCAGGTGATTAACAGGCTTCTGCAGAGCCTGATGAGCTGTCTGACAGGTGATTCAACCAGCTAATCAAGCGTGTTGAAGCAGAAAAACCACAAAACCTACTGGTTACCGGACCTCTAGGACCAGGATAGGACACCCCTGACTCAAAGTATATTTGACTCATTTTACTTTACATCTTTTAGCTTTCACCAGCACATCAATATCAGAAGTCACATCCTGAGTGGCAGCCAACTTCAGGATGTGATTCAATTCTTGTGTGAGCCTTGAGCGCAGCTTTGTTTTATTTATACTCATTACAGAGAAAACTTGCTCACAAAGATAAGTTTATTTTCACTCTACATTGTAAAGTATGAAAATAAAGTTTACACAACCATCTCGCGGGCCGGATTTAACTCGTTTGCGGGCCGAATCTGTCTGTTTGACACCCCTGAGGTAAAGGTATAGTTGACAACCATCTGCGTAAAGATGGTATTTAATCCCAGGGTTTGTTTGGATAGTACCCAGAGGAAGCATGTAGATGCCCACTCAAGTCGATTACGATGATGGACTGCAGTCAGGTCCAGACCTCAAATGGGACCATGAGCATGCAGATGAGCTTCCCTGAGATGGTTTCTGACAGATTGTGCAGAAATTCCCTGGTTCTGGAAACCAATTGTTGCTGCAGCTGTCTGGTTGGCTGGTCTCAGGAGATCCTGGAGGTGAACATGCTGGATATGAAGGTCCTGGGCTGGTGTGGACACATGGCCTGCAGTTGTATGTACTGCCAAATTCTCTGAAACGTCTTTGGAGACAGCTTATGGTAGAGAAATGAACTTTCATTTTGTGGGCAACAGCTTTGGTAGACATTCGTGCAGTCAGCATGCCAATTGCACGCTTTCTCAAAGGTTGCAATATCTGTGGCATTGTGCTGTTTGATCAAACTGCACATGTCAGGGTGTCCTTTTTATTATGGGCAGTCTAAGGCACACCTGTACATCATTCATGCTATCTAATCATCCCCTTGATATGCCACACCTGTGAGGTTGGATGGATTATCTTGGAAAAGTGCTCACTAATACACATGTAGACAGATTTCAGAATAGTTGAGAGTCATGGGTGTTTTGTGCATGTAGAAAACGTTTCTGATGTTTGAGTTCAGCTCATGAAAAATGGGAGCAAATACAAAAGTGTTGTGTTTATATTTTTGATCAGTGTATTTCAGCCTGGTTCTTCCCTGTGGTTGATTGATAATTCACTTTTTTTTTGAAAACCATTCAGAACTATGAACTAGTTTGTTTTTAAAATTAACTTTCAAGATGGGGTTTGTGTCATCTGACCTGTACACACTGCACAAACAACATTCCTGACAATTACATCCATGCACTGTGGTCCTGTCCACCTGTCAAGGAATTTTGGGGTAGAGTATGTGAAGACCTGTTAAAGTGTCGGAAATGTCATATCCCAACTTCCCCCTCTCTTTGTTTACTGGGAAAGCTGGACGATGTCCCGATTGAAACATCTTTGGTTCACGTGGTTCTGACTGCCATTTGCATCGCTAAGAAAACTATCCTCATGAACTGGAAAAATAGAGATACACTTTGCATTAACCAATATAGAAATGTTTTGTTAGATTATATTACTTCTCCAGCCTTCAGAGAGTACAGATTCTTTTTCTCAGCTCCCTTATCTGCTTCCCCAAGGCTCTTGTCCTGTCAGCCTACAGAGCACTTCTCTGCATTTCTCCTGGAACCACTACTCTTTTTTTGGAAATATGGACTTAATTAGCTGGTCATTCAACGCGATTGATAAAATTTTTTCTACGATGAGAACGGAGAAGGGGACTCCCACCTGTCCCGAGGGGACATTCGCAGCGGGATATGCACTCGATTCTTGGGAGGTCTGGCGAATCGTGTGCCTTTCTCAGTTGTCCATCGAGGACGTGGAAGATTTGTGGATGTTCGGCCTGATGATCACTGGATTTCTTCTGATTGGAGTGGGAGGATATCTGGTTTTCTGGAAATTTGGGAAGCCGGGAGCGATTGGAGTGCGACCCGTGCCCACGGAATGTGCCGCTCGTGCGGCGACCACAGACTGGGACGTTACTCGAGGTGAACCGTAAGCTGGACAATGTCCTTGCGGCGTTGCCTGTATTAGTACGCAAGATGGATGTTATCTCGGAGAGAGTCACCGGACGATGTGGGGATGTTTAGAACGTAAAATTGGCTTAACTGGTGGACATGATTGACCGCTTATAGACTCCAAGGCAGAGAGGAAAATTATCTCTGCTTGCCCCAAACAAAGCCATGTTTATCCCTTATCTGACGCCAAGACAGCCTCTCAAGGCTGCTCAACACACCCCCACGAAAGGAGGAATGCTGACAGATGCTGTGTCCCGACCTTCCCCCCTGGCCTTCAGATTGTGACTTCTGCTGAGGTCAGCGACCTGCGGGAAACTCAATGTGCTCTCTGTTCTTTATCTCTCCCTCCCACCTGTTGGTCTGCAGCTGGTTGATGCGCCGTACCGGCAGCTCCCATTGGAGGCTTCAGGATCCCGCCCAACCCCGCCTCCCCATCGGTCTCTGATGTTGTATTTGTGCTTCTATGTCAAGGAGTTTTTTTTGTATAATAGAGTTACTCCCCGCTGGGTCTAACTCTGCTATGCCTTTTTTTACCTTACCCCCAATTATCCTCATGTAACTCCCTTTTCATCTATCTATAAAGGTAGCGCGACTCATGTTGCGAATGACCGCAGTCACCAATTCTTGTCATGTGTCTTACCCATGTATGTCTGATCTCTGAATTGTGTGCACTGAAACTCAATTTAGTTTCTCTATATGTCCTGCACATGTGGTAGAAATGACAATAAAAACGACTTTGACTTTGATTACACTTGATACAGCCTCTGCTTCCACTTTAAATAAATCTCTCTGGGCTCCTTTGATCGGTTCATCACATAGCGATGATGGGGGATCATTGATATTGTCCTGCGGGATGATGTGGATGATGGGGTGGAGGGTCTGAGTTTGGAGTATCTGGACATTCCCTGGAGGTGGGTTCACTGGGGGTGTCTGGGACTGGGGGGCTGCTGTCCCCCTCTGGAGGTGCTTGGGTTGCCTCGGGGGGTGGGCTACTATTGGTTGTGAGTGGGGCCCCTTGGGGGTCTTGGCGGTGGCCATCGGTCGCTGTCTGGCAGCTGCATTGCCCCTGAGCGGGTCTGGGTGGGGGCCTGGGGGTGGCCGGCCCCTTGTGGAGATCTGGGAGGGGCCTTGGAGGTCAGGTTCTGAAATGTATGCTGCCGGGAGGAAGGCGGGAACATGCAGCAGTGCCTGGCCTGGGCTCAGGGGCCTCGGGTAGACCGTGGCTCCTCTGCTGTCCCATCACAGGGGAGGGGGATGTGCAGGAGGGGGAAGACCCAACCTTACCTGGATGTCCTATGTCTTATATATTCTGGAAGTTGTGCAAATGCAGGGATGGGAGTAGATATTCTGCTGGGGTAGGGCTGTGTTGTTGCCCTCGGACTCCGTGGGGCTCTGTGATGCTGCTGCTTTGGGCCCTGGCAAGATGGGCTGGGGTCTCCGTGCCCTGGGTGGCATTTTTGCAACAGAGGTGCCTATTGGGGCCAGTGGGGGAGCTGGCTCCCTGGAGGGCTTAAGTCCAACCAGCCATTCCTCCCCATCCCCACACATTTTTCTCCTCCTGCTCCCTCACATCATCGCACAATCATGCACATAGGCCCTTGGGGGGCGCACAAGTCAGGGGGTGCGGGTATGGACCCCATTTCCACATTCCTGTGGCAACCTGCCCCCCAAATTTATTTGCAGCTTAAACACTTCCACCAACATTCCACGCAAACACACACTTGGGGCCTTGGGAATGAGCACATTCAACGGCATTTGGCAGGGAGATTTTTCAGCCTCATCCCGAGTGCCGGTGCCCACTTCCAATTTTAAACTGCACTTAGGCACTGAGGGCTGTGGGTGCAAGTGGAGTGGTGTGGTGGCATCAGCTGGCGTAGGCCAGACGATGCCGGCACTACCCACTCACCACAGCCATGGAAAACACCTCATCATCATGCTCTAACACTATATTAGAGCAGGTAGAGGGAGACTAGGGGTCTTAGCACACCTCTATTTTCGCTTGGCTTCCCGGGGCTGGAGGCTAGGAGGAAGATCTGGCCATCTGATTGGGGTCTGGGGTGGTGGGTTGCTTTGCTCAGCGTTGGGCGGGGGAGCCTGTTCATCAGCACCCCAGCAGAAAGGGTCGAACTCTGGAAACAGGTAATGGTTGTACCCCATGTGCAGCAGTACCAGGACCAGAGTGAATAGGGTGTGTATGGGGAGCATGAGTGGATGTCCGGTGTGCATTTTTGTAAGTCTTTGGGTGTATGTGTATGTGTGAGCATGAGGGAGGGAGTGTGTGACTGTGTCTGTGTATGACTGTTTATGTCAGGTGGGGCCTTTGACTCCTCCCTTCTCCTGGGACTTCTTTTGATGCTATACATCTTCTTCTCCCCTCCCCCTGCCACACCTCTGTGGAGTATGGCGCCTTGGTCTGCCTGAGTGTTCGTGGCCCCCGGGCCAGGGGGTTTAAGATTTTTGGCGTCTGCCTGATCAATCCCGGTGGCTGCCTGGTGGGATCTGGGTCCCTGGGCTCTGCTAGGTCCTCGGCGGGGGTGGTCGCCCCTGGGTCCTGGGTTGCTGGGTCCCAGGCTCGGCCGGCTAGGGTGTGGGAGGCTGCGTGTGGGCCTGTGGGCTTGCCGCTGATATCTCAGGACACTCAACAACTGGAGGATAAAACTGATTAACTGACCACTAACACCTTCTTCTTCTTCTTTTGGTAGGCAGACTAGACGCCTATTCGGCGTATTGCTGTCACAGCAACCAGCATTTCACTCTAAACGACGTTCACACCCTCACATACACAACAACCTGATGCAAAAAAGCCAGCAGCGCACCCACACACTGTCCACCCCCCACCCTCACTAAGGTTTGCAGACTAAATACCCCCAACCCATAGAACCCAAAAACCCAAACAGGGCCCTCCTCTTGACTGAGTAATGGAGACATTCCAGCAAAACATGTTTTACCGTTTCCAGCACCCCACATTGGCACACATCGACCCCCCAAAGACAGCTATGGCCCAGCCTCAGCCTCATCAAGACCACAGAACCTCTCCTCCTGCTTGGAAGGGCAACCCCAGGAACCCCCACCCAATGCTGCAGATCATAAAAATCCCTCCCAGTAACCCCAATGTCCCATAAGGCCTGCCACAGGTCAAACGCCACCCAACCCACCAGCGAGTGACATTCACACACTCCGAACCCCACCTCCAAATCCACCTCACACCTCAACAGCGCCCCCTTATCCATAGTATCGGCCCTCTCATTACCCTCTACCCCCACATGAGCAGGAACCCACACAAAACAAACTTCGCACCCCAAAGCAACCACCTCATGCAGCATCATCCTGATCCTAACCAGCAAGTCAGGCCGAGACCTGGAGTATCCCTCCACCAGGGATGTATTACCATCTCCTTTTAAGTTATCTGAATCTAACAGGGACACTTGAAGTTAAAGTGATCTGTCTGATTTCTGATGAGAGACCATGAATTTTGT
The DNA here is from genome assembly GCF_043380555.1 of Nothobranchius furzeri. Taxonomy (NCBI): domain Eukaryota; kingdom Metazoa; phylum Chordata; class Actinopteri; order Cyprinodontiformes; family Nothobranchiidae; genus Nothobranchius; species Nothobranchius furzeri. The sequence goes on from NC_091749.1 coordinate 47,860,876, forward strand.
GATGAGAAACCATGAAATTTGTGAACAGATGAAGCTCATGAATACCAGCCCTGGAGGTCACATAGGCCATTGCATTTTAATTACTCCAAAAGCTCACCTTTTCCAACTGGCACTCTTTAACGTCTCCATCCTCTCTCCTCATTACTCTGATGTTCACAGGTGATTTAGTGGCTGTGATGATTCTTTGAACTTTGGAGATGTCCTGTAAATAAAAAAAAATATATATATATATTTTAATTTAAGAACTAAACGTTGGTAACAATGACTTTTTAGATTCAAAGCATCTTTTATTATATTTTTGTACCATCCATCTTATCACGGTGGTGAGGTAAACATTTCTAAATGTATTTCCATGCAAAACATGGACATTTTTATGAACTTTCATCTCAGTGGATCTGAAATTTAACAGACCCAATATCAGTGTCATCTAATGCAGCGGACCAAGCAGCTGACAGATGGATCAACAGTGCCCTACATAGAGCCATACTGCTAGCATGGCTAAACATAGCGAAAAGTTAATAAGCTGGAACCTTAATTAGTTAGAAAGGTTTTGCTGTCTCCTTTTTCTTTTATATGAAACATAATGACAACATCAGGCTAAAATAATTTCAATATGTGGGGAAAAGGGATGCAATCTTCTTCTAGGTGTTAGCAGAACACCCTGTCAGCATTTGGTAGATGCATGGTGATTACAAACCTCCTCTGATTGCAAATGTCTGAACAAGAAGCCAATCAGCCTACAGGTAATGAATGCAGACTAAAAAGACGGGATGATATATTGCATGGAAATGCCATAAACCATTCATCAACAATATAATAACAAGGCCTAGAGAAACCAAACTAGCGCTGTAGGTTTCCTGCCAACTTTATTCAAGTCAATCAGTTTCTTGCCCTTCAAACACAAGCCTTACAGGGTTGCTAGGAGACCCTGTTGTTTGATTGTATCTTTGTTTAACCAGGCAGAAAAAAATCATTTAAATGTCACATGTCTAACATGTTGTCATAACCAGAACAATGACTGCCTGCGATTTAGGTTCTGTAAAGTAAAAACTTGACAAATGTAACTATTGTAACCAAAGACACAAATACAGGTCTGAAAATAAAGTCACTCCAATTTGTATTATATGTTGTGCTATTTTATAATTTGTATTTTGAAAACAATTACTTGCCTAATGAGTTATGTGTGTGGCTAAATCATTTTTTGGTTCTTGTACATTTCACCAGTTGATTCTTGAACTAACTAGTCCCCAAAGAGAGATGTGTCTGTATAATTGAAACAATGGAAACACTATCAAGTCCAAAAGAGCCACGAAAGATCGAGTGAGGAAAATAAAACTAATTCTATGCATAATCTAACCAATGAAGGCTTCATTTAATGAGAGACTCATTCCAGTTTGCTGCTTCCAACAACTGGAATGAGCTGCAAAAATATCCAAAGCTCACTACCTACATTCCATTATCCACCTTCAACTGTTTCTTATCAATGTGCTTCTAAAGATTGTCTGTTTTGCTTGTACATGAGAACGGTCCTTTGTCTTTAAGTCTAACTGTTTTTATCTTACTTTGATCTTGTTTGAGAAGTCATTCTGTTAAAAAAAATCGACTCGTCTGGTTAAATAAGGTTTAGATTAAAATATTAACCCTTTAAGACCTGCCATAGAACAAGTTTGCCAGGACTTATATTTACATTTTTACATGCTGCGGTGCCAATTTTTTCAACTTGCAATACAACACTTACATTCTAAATTTTAATAATATGAATGTAAAATGTTCATAGCAACTAAAGATTTTACAAAAAAAATGCAACTATCCATACAGAAATGAAAATTTGTTTTTTGTTTTCACACATACTTTTCATTATACAGAAATTCCACAACCTTATCCCTCAAAATTGTGAATGAAAAAAAAGTTGCACACAATCCTTTCAAACAACAAATTTATTTGAACTGCTTCTAAAAAATAGTTTCTGAGGTACACTCATTTATATAAACTGTAAGAAAAACAAAAACATGATAATAATCAGCAGGAGTCTGGTATAATAATGATGAATATTTGTAGCACATTTTTCAGTAGTATATAGTTTTCTTTCTCTCTCATTAATAATAATAACATTAATAAAGAATATTGCATGAATATATACGTGAGGAAACAGAAAGTGAAACTTAAACATCACCCGACGCTGTAATGGCATCAACTGCTTCGAGGAGAGAGGATGTACAGTTTGGCGGGTCTGTGATTCATCAGAATGTTCATAGTTGGTGTGTGATGTGTGTAGGATGTGTTTGTCTAAACGTATTATTGCGAAAAAGCATAAGAAAAAGCCAAAAGACTGGGACTACAAAGACCTACAATTCACGGGAAAATGACGTCAAAGCAGGTGATTGGGTGAGTGATAATCATGTGACAGTGTATGTTGACAACTCATCATAGCAGAATTGTTATAATTCAGCTTTATTTGAGGGTTTTCTAGCATAAATCGCCCTTTTAAGGTCATGCCATAGCATCTCAATAGGATTCAGGTCAGGACTTTGACTAGGCCACTCCAAAGTCTTCATTTTGTTGTTCTTCAGCCATTCAAAGGTGGATTTGCTGGTGTGTGTTGGGTCATTGTCCTGCTGCAGCACCCAAGATCGCTTCAGCTTTAGTTGACGAACAGATGGCCGGACATTCTCCTTCAGGATGTTTTGGTAGACAGTAGAATTCATGGTTCCATTTATCACAGCAAGCCTTCCAGTTCCTGAAGCAGCAAAACAACCCCGAACCATCACACTAACACCACCATATTTTACTGTTGGTATGATGTTCTTTGTCTGAAATGCTGTGTTACTTCTACGCCAGATGTAACGGGACATTTGCCTTCCAAAAAGTTCAACTTTTGTCTCATCAGTCCACGAGGTATTTTCCCAAAAGTCTTGGCAATCATTGAGATGTTTCTTAGCAAAATTGAGACGCTCCCTAATGTTCTTTTCGCTTAACAGTGGTTTGTGTCTTGGAAATCTGCCATGCAGGCCATTTTTACCCAGTCTCTTTCTTACGGTGGAGTCGTGAACACTGGCCTTAATTGAGGCAGGTGAGGCCTGCAGTTCTTTAGAAGTTGTCCTGGGGTCTTTTATGACCTCTTGGATGAGTTGTCTCCACGCTCTTGGGGTAATTTTAGTCAGCTGCCCACTCCTGGGAAGGTTCACCACTGTTCCATGTTGTTGCCATTTATGAATAATGGCTCTCACTGTGGTTCGCTGGAGTCCCAAAGCTTTAGAAATGCCTTTATAACCTTTACCAGACTGATAGATCTCAATCACTTTTGTTCTCATTTGTTCTTGAATTTCTTTGGATCTTGGCATGATGTCCAGCTTTTGAGGTGCTTTTGGTCTACTTCTCTGTGTCCGGCAGCTCATATTTAAGTGATTTCTTGATTGAAACAGGTGTGGCAGTAATCAGGCTTGGGGGTGGCTACAGAAATTGAACTCAGGTGTGAAACACCACAGTTGGGTTATTTTTTTAACAAGCGGGGCAATTACTTTTTCACACAGGGCAATGTAGGTTTGGATTTTGTTCTCTCCCTAAATAATAAAAACCATCATTTCAAAACTGCATTTTGTGTTTACTTGTGTTATCTTTGACTAATGGTTAAATGTGTTTGATGATCAGAAACATTTTGTGTGACAAACATGCAAAAGAATAAGAAATCAGGAAGGGGGGGGGGGGATCGTTTTTCACACCACTCTATACTGTAAACATGCAAAAGCCACATAAGAAAAAACACTTAAATATATTCAACTGTCTTGAAATGAACTGTTTTTGTAAATGAATGCAATAAAAACAATGCCTCTAGAGCAGACAAAAAAGTAAAGGGAGTGAGGTACCTTAGATCAAGGAAACTACTCTAGGGCTACCCAGAGGGGAAAGGTGGTTTAAAGGGTAAGTCCAAGGGTCAGTATGACTGGCTGACTAGAGGCAGTTCAGGGAGGTAGAGGATAAGGCCAGAGCCTCAGGATCTGATCAGCTGGCGTGCACAAACAGACAGAACCATCACAGCTGGTGTATTTGAAAAAGGACCTTAAGGCTGACAATGCGGATGAATGCAAAGCAAACCTGGGCTGCCCTGAAAGCTGTAGCAGCCCAAGGCAAGTCCAGTAGAACCAGGAGCCAAGGTGACAATTAGGATCTCAACATGAGCCAAAGCCATAGCGAGGACTTGGATCTAGACCAACAGACTAGGGACAAGGGTTCTGGGAACCACACAGTTTAGGCAAGTTGACTTGATGGATAAGTTTAAGTTCTCCTGGAAGGTGAGTTTTTCAGTTCAAACCAAGCACTGTCATTCAATGAGAAAAATAAACTGCATCACTCTGCTTCCTTTGCCAAGATCTCTTAGTTGGCCCCAGCTTGGCATTTGGGTGGTGGAGGTTTGCAGTCTGAGGACTGACTGACTCAGGGACTAAAGCTTTATGAATAGCTGCCCAGGCTTAAGGAAATTCCTGCTCTGCCTCAGCCACCAGCTCTGCCATCCCCAGGACATCAATCAGCCTTGGCAGGCAAACACACTCAGCAATTAAGTCCTCAGTAACTCATAACTCCTCTAAAAGACCAAAAGGTGCAGTCACAGATCAATGTATGTTTTAACAGCAACATGTACCTCCTCTAATTCCTCAGAGGTTAACAAGGCTCAGCTGGGACCAGGCTGGCAGGATTAAATGATGGGGAACAGTGGTGGTGATTGGGAGGCTGAGGAGCAGACAAATAGTCCCAAGGCTGGCAGGCAAAGGTCTTTTACTTTTTTCCTGACAACATAAAAGCCACTGGAACAACAGGATGTGCAATGAGAGCTAATAATAATCAAAAATAGACACAGGAAAGCAGACCAAACAAAAGAGAGAACAGGAGTGAAGTGAAAGGAAGACAACAATCAGGCCTAGAAGCATCTGAAACGATGGAAACGTGTGCTGGAAAACATAACTACAAATGTATCGCAAGTAATCGTGACGAGCAACTGAAATTTGGTGAGACAGAAACAAGAAAGGTTCAATAGAAAGCACAAGGTCAAAAAAAAGAAGAACAGTTCACTGACGACAATACATTTCAAGATGATCAAAAACAGCTAGAAAGTTCAACAGAGTGGAGTAAACACGAACACATAAGCTTTAACAAAATGAGTGACAGGCGTACACATTTTGACTGACCAGGCAGGAGCATTATTAAGCGACTCATTCAATTCAGTTGTTGTTTAGTAATATTTTCATCTAAATCTAACATGATTTCAGTATTAATATGGAATTAGGTATCTACCATCACAAATGTATTTGTTTTGAAGGTAAAAAGTAGATTTGAAAAACAATTTTGGATTTCATCTTTTATATAGTTAGACCCTGATTTGATAAATTGACATTTCAGTAAAAAAAAAAAAAAAGAAGCAAAGACAGTAATGCTGAAATAGTGGGAGGAAAACAAGATGGGCAGTGAGAGATAAGACGATTGTTCCTGCACCTCCTGGGATAATCTATATCACTGCTCGCTCCATTGATGTCCAGGCAAAATATTTGATTTTCACTGGTGCTGTAGGAAAAGCATGATTTCTGATTGAATGGCAGGTTTCTGTCTATTCTTTAGTTTTCACATAGAACATTACTGCATCTTAAGTATACAAGGACATAATAAAAATGGACGAATTTCAATAAAGCAGAATGTCATTAACAAATGTGAGTATAATTATATTAAATGGTCCCCTTCTCTCATTGAAACCTCAGCATGGTTTCAAATCCAAATCTGTTTATTGTCCACATTTTATAAGTCTTTAACTAAGTTGGAGTGTGTGTATATCCATTCTAACATGATTTAACTTAGATTAACCAGATTAACCTTTGCACTAATTACAACTGTAACCATATTCATGGATGTGTTTTCAAAGCAACTCACGTTGGCATGAAGATATCTAATGAAGCTGAAAAAAAATAAATGCTGTCTGGGTAATTTATTGTGACTGACTGTAAGTATGTGCTAATCCACAAGTCATTTACTTTCTGAGAGCTTGTTTAAAATCCATCCAGTGGCTCATTAAATAAATAGCTAACATTCAAACCATGCCGATCCAAACGGATAATGGCAGAAATTATGAGTTAATGCCCCAAATCAGCCACAAGCTCCAAATCTGGCTCAATATCAACAAAACTGATGGTTATACAACATTTGGTGTTTGCTGATGTGTTGTGGTGGCTATTTTTAATGTGGATGACACCAAAAGTTAATCAGTTGTACAACTATGTGCAGCACAGACAATGAAACATCACAAAGAAGATCAGAAGGCAACTGAAAGACATAGTTTTTTTGTAGATAAATGATTGCTGAAGCTGTATTCCATAGAGTACTCCCAACTCACTAGACCCTTGTTGTAGATACATGCACATTCTTTTCAACTTTCATTGGTTGGTTTAATTACAAAAGGCAAAAATTAAATAACTCTGACGCCGACAAACAGGCACTTCTTTTCAAGTATGTTTGTCTTCTTCAGTAAATCTTCCACTCCTAAAGTTAAACTTGGTCACAGTGGCCCCTTGAGAACATGAAGTACAATAGCTGCAAGATGAACAGAGGTAGTCTTAACCTGTCACATGTCAAACCCCATTCTCACTGTGTCAGCTGAAGAAACAACCTTTTAGCAGGTTTACTGGAACTGGCTTCACTCCAAAAGTCACCACTTTTTAGCTCTTTCATGCATAATTGCCAAACCTTTGACAAAATTCGTCTCAATCAGCCATATTTCTCAGCGAAGCTTTAGAAGCCAAAATGGAGGCATTTTACACGTTGTCTCCACTGATCTTCCAGTAAAAAAGCCGGTGTTCCGAAACTGAAAACATTTATTATTCAAGAGTTTCAAAGTAAATTGAATTCCACTGTAAAATCTGAGAGAAAAAGTGAATACTGTGATATAATTTATAAGATAATGGCTTTCTCAGACTGGCCCGTCAGTTTTGGGTTACTTTCATCCAACACAAACGTACCTATCAGAGACAGCCTTCAGCACCATGTAACACTAAAAGAAAAGCCCATCACAGGCTGTCAGGAAAATCAAAACTGACATCTCATCACTGGACAGATGTATACAACTTTAGATGGTTCAGAGTGTGTGTGAACCTAGCAGGGTGGCAAGGAGGGGACAGAGCCTTTGGGAGAAATATGTAGGTTACTTCAACAAAAAAGGCCAAAGACGAATGTTATGAATCACACAACATTTGGTTCTTTTTTTTAAATTCTGAGTTTCACCTATAGGAGACAAACTGTAGAAGGTTTGAATCAGTTAGTATGCTAAGGTGGACATATTCTTAAACTTTCTTTATTTAACCTTTTTAAAGATTATTCAAATATTGTCTAATTAATTAATTGTATGTTTCTCTCCATATTGATTTGTTTAATAAAAAAACCATACCCAAACACATAAGAAAGAAAGACAACAATGTTTTATATTGCGCCTCTCAAGATAAAAAATTACAAGGCACTTCACACACACAAATATATATATATTTCCAAAAATAATTACAAATATGTTTAAAATAATAATAATACAATTTTTGATTAAAAAAATGTAAGAAAAAGGAGAGAGAGCATGATTAGAAGAGAAGGAAATGGGAAATGCCTAGAATACAGCGATGAAATGTTTACGTTCTCCTCCAGCACAGACCCCTAAGCATCTAAGGTATCTTCTCCAATTACTTTGATGATATTTGCATACCATTGGACCACGAGCCATTCCAATGTTGCTGATCTCTGCATTCTGACACTAATGAATCTTTCACCAGCAAGAGCAGCTGTGTGTGTGTGTGTGTGTGTGTGTGTGTGTGTGTGTGTGTGTGTGTGTGTGTGTGTGTGTGTGTGTGTGTGTGGTCTGCATTGGGGAGTCTTATCTAAGGCATTTATTCAAGCTTAAGGCCTGTTAACTCAAACAATAGGATTGAAGCTCAAAGTGGTCTTAGGCCCTGTCCACACGTAGCCGGGGATCTGCCAAAGCGTAGATATTTTTCCACGTTTTGGCCTGTCATCCACACGAAAACTGAGTTTTTTCACACAAAAACGGATCTTTTTAAAAACTCCGGCCAAAGTGAAGATCTGCGTTTTCTCCGTTTTGGGTGTCTGCGTGTGGACGGACAAAACCGGAGTTTTAAGGTCCGCAACGTCACTTTCCGTGACAAAAAAATGCTGACATCACGTGTGCGACCTGTGTTTACACTAGCCGGCATCATGGAAGCTCACAGCTGCGCTCTGTCACTACCCGATCCACCAATTGTCCAAGCGCTTTCTGCTTGTTTGTTTTTGCAAGCGGAATTACTGCTCCTTGCGGAAGACCACAGACGAAGGACGAGGTTAAGAACGGGGGAAGTCCTGCCGCCTACAGGTCTGGCATGTCCATAACAACGTATTTATCCGGGTACGTGTGGACAGAGTTTGTTTTTAAAACAAGGTGGTGTGGATGCAAGTTTTTGGAGGGGCGGATATTCGTTTTCAAAAAACCCCGGCTACGTGTGGACTAGGCCTAAGTGAGGATTTAAACAAAACTTTTTTGCACTTAAAAACTATGAATATTTATTTCTTACTGTAAATGAATATATGTCTTATGGTAAATTAATATTTTGTCCATAATGAGCACCATGTTCAGACATAAAGGTGTCCACATGTATTCTTGGCACCAAGATACCTTAAGCCTGATTTATGCTTCTCCGTCTGCGTCAGTGTGGAGACACGCCACGCCATTATCCGTCCTTGCGTAGGGCACGCAAGTACGTACGGAGTCGAGCCCACTTTTTTAAACATCCGTCGAACGAGACGGATTACGCAAGCTTGTGATTGGTCAGGATGCCGCTGTTGTTTACAGCGCCGCCATTGCAATGAGAGCCGAGGATAACTAGCGGCAGACACGGAGAAGCTTGAAGAATATCTAGCGAAAAAACTCTAAAAATATGAACGTTTAATTCTCCCGTGACTGGAGGAGTGAAAAGATGCGCAGCAAGAATTTTATTCGTGGACGGAAATGACAGGAAACGTGGGTTTAGAGGTGGGGAGCGCATGAAGCGGTGGAGGAGAATGAGAGACAAATATGTCCGTGTTAACCCTCTGATGCATGAATTATGAAATCTTCAACCATGATTTTTTAAAACAATTTTTTATTCATCTTTAGGTGTGAATGAAACAAATTTCAACAAATATTTGTTGTAATATTTTGTTAATTTACAAATAATTTATTACGTCCCTCTCTGTGGACAGCGTGCATTCTGAACATGAAACATGTTGGCTTGACTTACTGAAGTCCAAATGGAGGGGCTCACATGCAATAAAGTCTTCAATAGCTGTGCTTAATAGCAAAAATAAATAAATAACAATTTTGAGTACCTGTCCACTGTAGTGACCATTATGCACCAAAGGGTTAAAAGTCTGTTATATACACAAAAAACACAATATAAACACACTATCTTGGACCGATACATGACAGGATACCACAGAACAGCGCTACGTCCTCTGTTGTCCTGCCGGGCAATTGCTTTGCAATGCTCTCCAGTAGACGGAGAAGTAAAAGAGCAAAACGCTTCCGTCAATCCGTGCGTGTCTGTCCCTTGCGGAGCTGACGGAGAAGCATAAACCAGGCTTTAGGCTGCAGCTCAATGATCGACTTTGTTGTTGTTTCGTCTGACCTGCGGCCGCATGTCTTGGACACTCGGGTGAAGAGAGGGGCGGAGCTGTCAACTGACCACTACCTGGTGGTGAGTTGGCTCAGATGGTGGGGGAGGATGTGCGCTACCGACACTATCTATAGTGGGGACGGTGTGCTGCTGACCTCTACTAAGGATGTTGTGGATCAGTGGGCAGACCTCCTCAATCCCACCGAAACATCTTCCAGTGAGGAAAAAGAGTCTGGGGACTTTGGGTTGGCCCCTCAAATCTCTGGTGCTGAGGTCACTGAGGTTGTTAAAAAGCTCCTCTGTGGCAAGGCTCCAGGGGTGGATGAGATCCGCCTGGAGTTCCTTAAGGCTCTGGATGTTGTGGGGTTGTTTTGGCTAACGCGGCTCTGTAATATCACACTGGACTGGCAGACTGTGGTGGTGGTCCCCTTATTTAAAAAGGGGGACCACAGGGTGTGTTCCAACTACAGGGGGATCACACTCCTGAGCCTTTATGGTTAGGTCTATTCAGGGGTTCTGGAGAGGAGGGTCCATCGGATTGTTGAACCTCAGATTCAGGAGGAGCAATGTGGTTTTTGTCCTGGCCGTGGAACACTGGACCAGCTCTATACCCTTAGGGGGATCCTGGAGGGCATGTGGGAATTTGCCCAACCAGTCTACATGTGTTTTGTGGATTAGGAGAAGGCGTTTGACTGCATCCCTCGGGGGGCCCTGTGGGGGTACTCCGGGAGTATGGGGTACCAGGCCATCTGAAACGGGCCTGGAATGTATGACCGGTGTCAGAGCTTGGTCCCCATTGCCGGCAGTAAGTCGGGCTCGTTCCCAGTGAGAGTGGGACTCGGCCAAGGATGACCTTTGTCACCAATTCTGTTCATAACCTTTATGGACAGGATTTCTAAGTGTAGCCTAGGTGTGGAGGGCATTCGTTTTGGTGGCCTGAGGATCAGGTCTCTGCTTTTTGCAGATGATGTGGTCTTGTTGGCTTCATCAGAACGGGATCTTCAGCTTTCGCTGGAGCGGTTCGCAGCCGAGTGTGAAGCAGCTGGGATGAGAATCAGCTCCTCTAAATCTGAGACCATGGTCTTGATTCGGAAAAGGGTAGAATGCCTTCTCCGGGTCAGGGATGAGGTCCTGCCCAAAGTGGAGGAGTTTAAGTATCTCGGGGTCTTGTTCACGAGTGAGGGAAAACTGGAGCGTGAGATTGATAGGCAGATTAGTGCTGCATCTGCAGTGATGCGGGCGTTGTACTGGTCTGTCGTGGTGAAGAGAGAGCTGAGCCAGAAGGCAAAGCTCTCGATTTACCGGTCGATCTACGTTCCTACCCTCACCTATGGTTATGAGCTTTGGGTAGTGACCAAAAGAACGAGATTGCGGATATCAGCGGCAAAAATGAGTTTTCTCCGAAGAGTGGCTGGGCTCTCCCTTAGAGATAGGGTGAGAAGCTCGGTAATTCGGGAGGGGCTCGGAGTAGACCGGCTGCTCCTCCACATCGAGAGGAGCCAGTTGAGGTGGCTCGGGCATCTGGTCAGGATGCCTCCTGGATGCCTCCCTGGTGAGGTTTTCCGGGCACGTCCAACCGGGAGGAGACCTAAGGGTAGATCCAGGACACGGTGGAGGGACTATGTCTCTCACCTGGCCAAGGAACGCCTTGGGATTGCCCTGGAGGAGCTGGCCCAAGTGGCAGGGGAGAGGGAAGTCTGAGCCTCTCGCCTTAGGCTACTGCCCCCGCGACCCGACTCCGGATAAGCGGATGAAAGTGGATGGATGGATAATATATGTTTGAGGTTTTGTAGGGCTTGCCATGCACCACTACAGCATATCTGCTTAGATTATCCACCTTAGAGTGTACTAAACAATGCATATTGATTTATTTAGTTAGTACCCTTTAACAATGTACAACCAAACTCATGTGTTTAGTGAGCGTTGTCCTAGTTTACCACAAACACAATTGGACTTTCCATTTGATTTTTGAAGATAGTTAGCTAGTTTTCTAAAAATTATTTTATTTTGAAGCTCCAATGGAAAATTTGTAAAAAAAAAAAAGCTTTTAAACACAAACACGGTTACAGAACTCTCCTCACTCCCTTCAGCTGTCATCCCTAGGCCACAGCTGGCTGATAATGGAACGCACATTGCCAGAAGACACAAGAGAGTGCATAAAATCTGTTGCTATTTTCTAGGTTCAAACATCTTTTTTTGTCTGTGACTTTAATTGGTCCTTTTCTTTTTGGGACTCGGGTAGTTTTTTCTAAAGTAGATATGGTAGCAGCCGGCTGTTTCTCCTCTGATACCTTGGAATCTGGCTCGATGACTCCCTCTCCTTCAAGCCCCATATAGATACTATTGTGAAGAAACTCAAACTCAGACTGGGTTTCTGTTTTCAAAATAAACAGTGTTTTTCTTTTGAGGCTAAATTAAATGACTAGTTACTGCAACATTTCTGTATATTCTGGATTATGGAGACCTTTTGTAAAAGAATGCCTCAGCATAGGCTGTTTGTTCAGCATTTTGAGTTCAGATTGTGAACCAGGAGTCATGGACCTGTTTATTTGCAGCAGCTGCAGTGCTGTTTGCTGTTGTTACTGAGTTCACTGGTATAGTTTATAATAGAACAGATCAAGGGCTAACAGAATGTGCTAGTGCTTGATAATTAGTTGGTGAAGTGTGGTAAGTATTTTGCTGAGAGCTTTTGAGCATCTTCAGTCCACAGTTCTCATTTACTGATGATTGTACAGGATTTGCCAGCTGTTTTGTTGCTGTATGAAGTCCACAAAGTCATCCAACAGTCAACTTCCTGACTTTTGTCCCCTAAAAGTCAGTCATTTGGTCCTTTTGGACTTTGTGCAGGTGTGTTAATTTGTATTTTTTTATTTTTCCTGCCTAGTTTGGCTGTGATTTAATTGAGGTCTGACCCACCTCCACATGCAGAGGCAGAGGGGACAGATGGAGCTCCGCGGTAACTTTTACAGTGGGGGCTAACTAGGATTCATCAGACAGCCTGTCAAAGTAACAAATGCTCACAAGTGAACTGCTGCTATTTATATGCTAATGAAGAGAAAACGAATAACTTTATTAGCATAAAAATCAAACCACGGGGTCTTTTACTTATCTTTTCTTTTGTAAGATGCTTATTTTGTTTTATTTGGCTTGAGCACTGACAGGAAAATGATGGGAAAATATGCACTTGCTACTGTATAATGGGATGAACATCTTATGCTGCAACCACCAACCAGAATGTAAATATTACCAGAAAGCATCAGTTATAGATTATTGTCATGGTTGATGCCACAGCGAAAGGACAGTGATTTTCAGGGGTGGGCATGAGCAGTGGCATGATAAAAGATATAAACCGTGAAATAAAAAAAAAATCTTCTATGTTGGATGTCACATTTTAGCTCCCATAAAAGAGACTGCTTTGAGGGGAGAAAAGCTTTTTAAAGCCAGAACTGCTCGCCAGGATCATGGTAGATAAGACACAGCAGTGCTGTGGCCAGCTTGATGATTTCAAAGCAGCAGCTGCTTTTCAGAAATCACAAGTAACACAGTCTCTGATTGGGGCTGTCAGGACTGCTCGGAAGACCCAAAATAACCATTGATGTGTTCATTCTGCTACTTCTGAGTTGCATTGTTGTCATCAAGCGTTTTTTTCTAGATTGTTTTTTAGGATAACTTGATACTGGTCTCAAAATATTGGCGTTTTACTCACAAAGCAAAAGATCCACGCTGAATAAAGAATCCTGTGTTTACTATAAATCCCCACGGCAGTCACCTTGCTTTTCTTCAGGAAGGGATTTAATCCTGAGTGTTGACTCGTAGTGACCTCGACTTTAAGCGGCCCCCAACAAAGACTGTGACACTAAGTCATTTTCATAGAGCGCAAACATACGGAATTCCCTTAATGCTTTGGAGTAATTGAGTTTTAAACTCAAGGCTATAGTGTCAGAGACTACACAGACTCTCATATACTATATTTATGTTTTTATTACATTCTACTTGATTTAAACAAACTAATATTCTGACTGACCTCATGGATGTTAAGGTTTTATACTTAGTAATTATTTCCTGGTCTTGTTCCATAGAAAATTGTGTTCAGGACATTAGATATGCAAATAGCCGCCTGAAATGAAGGAAATGACCAGCAAGCAGTTTTTTTTTAAATGATCTCAGCCCTTACATTATGTGTCCTGTGTTTTAAAAGGATACAATGCAAACTAATAATCCAGTGATGTAAATGTTTAGCACACAAGTATGTTAGACTGAAGGTGAATGTGTTTGCAAATGAAGGATTGAAAAAAATGTATTTAATTGTCAAGTGCTGAAGAGATGTACCGTTTACTTACTGGTGCAAATAATCATATTCATCGACATACAATGGGGTTAACAATTATTAGTCAGCCTCCAAGTTCTCCCGTTTAAAAAGATGAGAGAGGCCTGTAATTTCCATCATAGGTAATCCTCAACTATGAGAGACAAAAGGAGAAAAATAAATAAATCCAGAAAGTCACATTGTCTGATTTTTAAAGAATTTATGTGGAATTATGGTGGAAAATAAGTATTTAGTCAATAACAAAAGTCCATCTAAAAAAAAAGAATTTGTTTTATAACCTTTTGTTAGCAATTACCAATCAGACGTTTTCTGTTTGTCTCCTCTAGAGAAGTGATGTTTTGGGGCTGTTGCTGGGCGAAACTTTCAGCTCCCTCCAAAGATTATCTATGGGGTTGAGATCTAAAGACTGGCTAGGCCCCTCATGGACCTTAAAATGCTTCTTATAAAGCCGCTCTTTCTTTACTGGGTGATGTGCTTGGGATCACTGTCATGCTGAAAGACCCACATTTTGTATAATACTTTTAACAAGACCGTTACTGTGGGTCATACTGAACTAAACACCACACCGGTATTGTCAGGACTGATCATCCTACAGCTCCTCCTAGGTGCTGGATCCACTAGGTCAGTCAGTTCTCCCCCGCCCAGCTCCTCGTCCCCGCAGTCGCGTATAATTAATAAAAGCATATGGGTCATTAGATGGCTATAATGTATTTGTGTCTGGACATGTGGGGCAGATATTTAAATTTTATTCTGTCACGAGACTTTATCACGATGTGGGTGGTTTATCCACTAGAACTGACCGTTAACCACGGCCTTCAGCGTATTATATCAGCTGGGAACCTGTAAAATTTTACCTTACTGTCATTCTATCATCTGCTTGTGCAGCCTACACCTACACGTGTGTTAACCATGCAGATGCATTTTATTTTGCCACAGTTTAGCTCTGTTTATTGAAAACTAACAGATAAATACAACTGTGGTCCACAGGGAGCTGTCGGCTTCTTGACCTCCAGCTTGGGGCTGGGGGGCGGGGGTGTGGGCACGTGACGTCACCCTTCGATGGGTTTATATAGTGAAGTGCTGCACCTTATTCTTTCTTTATACATAAGGGAAATCATTACTTTTGTGTGGCTGCTATTTAACCAAAAAATTGATTCTACATTAATTATGCATTTTCACACTTTGGCGAGACATTGTTAAACACATGAATTCAAAGTGTGGGGTTTGACATAAAAAAGCTGTAAAATAAAGATTTTGGGTTCAGATTATTGCCTAATGAGGAAGGGACTAAGTTTTAGTGATGTGTCAGTCGCGAACGAATCGGCTCTAAGAGCCGGCTCTTTGAAGTGAACGACGAGAGCCGGCTGGTCATTGGGAGCCGTCCCCTCCCCTCCCCCCTCCCCGCTTGCTTTGGTGAAAGCTACAGGCGATTGGTCAACATGTGTAACTGCATGTCCAGACTGTCCACACACAGAGCAGTAGGGGCGGGGAAGAAGGAGGATCAGACTCAGACACACAGCAGAGCACACGCGGGTGGAGGGAGACAGAGGGAATGAGGAGGAGGAAAAAGGCGAGCGAGAGAGAAGAGAGTGCTACAAAGACGGTGAGAAAATGAGCACCAGCAATCAGAAAGTGGAGATTTCTTAAAGTGTTCGGTTAATAAATCCATAGAAATGATACATTTTTGATATATTGCGTTTTTTTTTGTTTTTTTTTTTTTTACATTAGTAAATCATTTTACATATAGTTTTGCATTATTTTGGTTATAAATGGACTCTACGCAACAGAAAATCTGAGGAGCCACTTGGGAGCCGAACGAGCCGGCTCTTTTTGATGAGCTGAGCCAAAAGAACCGGCTCTCTTAAAAGAGCCGCAATTCCCATCACTACTAAATTTTAAAAGATGTCTAAAAATTAAAATGCCTAACTGAAGTGCATTTCCATCATCACTAGTGCGACATCTTTGCTTTCTCATTTTTAATGTTACCATATTGACTTGACTTTACAAAGATGTGCATATTCACAGCATTGTTTTCTTATTTTTACACAACCTCATAATGACACAAATATTTTATAAAAAAAAAGTGAACTCATAGTCTGATTTCCTGGATTGATTCAGCAGAACTAATGTTTTTATTATGTTGTCAGAAAGACTGGGAACCTGGAAAAACGAGACCCTAACGCGTCCTAAGTGAATAAATTCAACTCTTCAATCCAAAGCAGGTGAGATCAGACTTTCTTTTTCTTTCCATTTTTTCATGTTTTGGTTATGATGAACTCAAGACAGTTTTTTTCCCCCCTTTTTGGGCAGCACACAAAAGAGCCTTATGTTGACATTCCTAGTGTAGGGTTGGCAAATTGAGTGCTTTAAGAGCTCAATATATATTACCGCTACTTATGATCAATAAGCTGTGATACTCTAAATATAGAATATCAGCTCTGCTTGGTCTTTGTGTGTTTATCAGAAAATCTAGGATTCTTTCTTTATTAAGGAATTGTACACACTTCGTTTTGATTCAGAAAAGTCAGGTTTATAAAAGTAAGAATTTATTTTACAAACAATTAAAACATGACAATTTAACTAAGCATTTACTGTGATGTATGAACCTAGGTGTGAATGCGGTGTTAAGCCTGATTTATGCTTCTCCGTCTGCGTCAGTGCGGAGACACGCAACGCCATTATCCGTCCTTGCGTAGGGCTCTGGCAGCCAAGAAAGTACATACGGAGTCGAGCCCACTTTTTTAAACATCCGTCGAACGAGACGGATTACGTAAGCTTGTGATTGGTCAGGACGCTGCTGTTGTTTACAGCGCCGCCATTGCAAAGAGAGCCGAGGATAACTAGAGGCAGACACGGAGAAGCTTGAAGACTGCCTCGCGAAAAAACTCTAAAAATATGAACGTTTAATTCTCCCGTGACTGGAGGAGTGAAAAGATGCGCAGCAAGCGTTTTATTTGTGGACGGAAATGACAGGAAACGTGGGTTTAGAGGTGGGGAGCGCATGAAGAGGTGGGAGAATGAGAGACAAATATGTCCGTGTTAAAAGTCTCTTATATACACAAAAAACACAATATAAACACACGATCTTGGACCGATACATGACAGGATACCACAGAACAGCGCTACGCCCTCTGTTGTCCTGCCGGGCAATTGCTTTGCAACACTCTCCAGGAGATGGAGAAGTATGAGAGCAAAACGCTTCCGTCAATCCGTGCGTGTCTGTCCCTTGCGGAGCTGACGGAGAAGCATAAACCAGGCTTTAGTCAGAACTTTCTTATCTAGGAGAGCTGAGTTCTGGATGTAAAAGAATTTAGGTTGCGCTAAGCTATGAAGTTGATTATTATCAAAAGCACATCAGACACTATCTGTGTGTCTACTTCACCCATTTTCGGAGACCCTCTTGGTGGAGACGAAGGTCAGAGAGGTCGTATGACCTCTGGCACCGGAGGGCTGTAGAATACCGTGGCACCGACGTGTCATTCCAGAGATGTCTCGGGTCACGACAGATGGATGGAACCGCGCGTCTGGGACTCTGAAGGAGTCTAAACAATATCAGCTTGTTCTGCAGGAACTGTTGCGGTATCAGCTTCGCAGGTGCAAAAAGATTTTAACGATGTGCCAAAATCTTTGATGGGTTAAAGAGGGTTTTGCTTCAGGTGGCCGGTCTGAAACTTTCTCTAGAACTGAGAGATCACCTGAGAGTGATCCAGTTTTGATGTTCTCATGTTATGATTTGTGTAGCCAACCAAATGTTGACAAGTTGAGGAATATTACCAAGACAACTCAGAAACACGCCTTCTTTGATACAGAGGCTCTGACTAGGGTAAAAGACTATTTATGTGTCACGAGTTCAACTTAACCTTACTTGTTCTTGTGTGAGTGCAAGTGGTGATGACCTTGCCATATAAACAACATAACATTCATTTCAAACTTCAGTCATTGAGCACAGATTAATGAAACATTTCATTATATTATAATTGTTACAAGTAGCAATAAACAAACATTTATTTAATGATTATCTAGCTTGTAAGTTGTAGAAGAAGTTCACACTGATTTAGGAAATCATTCTTGATTTAGCAACTGATCCGAGCCGGAGTATTCC
This sequence comes from Nothobranchius furzeri, assembly GCF_043380555.1. Classification (NCBI taxonomy): domain Eukaryota; kingdom Metazoa; phylum Chordata; class Actinopteri; order Cyprinodontiformes; family Nothobranchiidae; genus Nothobranchius; species Nothobranchius furzeri. The sequence goes on from NC_091749.1 coordinate 47,878,967, forward strand.
TTATATGGAGGCATGAAGACCCGAAAGATTGGACCTTGAGGAGAGAATGTTGTTGTTGACATTTCGTTATCTGTGTTCAGAGCTGCAGGCTCTGAGCTGATGGGATGAAGGCAGGCCAATTTAAAGGGAACACATGCAATCTTGTGTCTCCTTTTTGACCAGATGTTGAATGGTCAAACAGTACCTAAAAACTGATCATTGCTGGACGTTACACTAGGGATTTAAACATTGATGCTTTATAAAAGCCTTTTACAGTCAGGTATCTACTGGTGCGTCATTAGATGCTTAGAGAATGTGGCTAATGTGTTTGCATATTGAGAAAACAACAAGGACTAAGGAAGTTATTTAAAGCAGTGACCCTCTTCCTTCTGGGCTGGAACACAGTGTGAGGCAGAGGCTGAGGCCTTCCCTTAAGCAATCAGGGGGGCAAGCCTTTACAGTGTTAGCACTGATGGCTCATATGCTACCTATCAATCAAAAGGACACACATCTAAATGTTCATAATTTAAAGCTTTGAGAGCATCTAAACAGATGGGTTACAAATGTGTTTTTTTTTTTAACTAGGCTGTAAACATGTTTATTTCTTATGCATTTTTAACATTGGAGTCAATGGGAATTTGCTCATTTCTGGAGCGAGCCCCTAGTGGACGAGGGGGGAACTGTAAGTTTTATCACCTCCACATTGGCTTCCCTATTAGCAGCTGGAGCATGCCCCTCAGTAGGGATGCACAAAGCTGTGTTCAATAGGTCAGTTTGGGTAAATATGGATAAATAAACATTGAAGATCATCTATCAGAACCAGCATCAGTTTTCTGTTGCAGTGATACATTTATGCTGTTACTTAGATGAAAACCCTGTGTAAAAGTTAAGTATTTGTGTATTCCTCCAACATTTCTGAACAAAACTGTAGAGTTTATCCTATCCTGAGCTTGGACGATCCTCTCCCAGCTACAGCAGTAAAATTACCCACAAAAACACCAATCATGATTTTTTTTTACCTCACTCAGACAGCAGAAGCTATCAGACCTGTCTGAGACATCTTGGCAGAGAACATATTGACACCTTTTAGGGATACATTTTCTTCAAGGACAGCGGGACCTCATCTACAGTAGAAATATGCTAAACTGTGTAAATCCCTCAATGATTCAGGAGTTATAAAAAGGTGGGATTTTTACAACACCCCAGCCGTCTTCTAGGAAAAACATGAAACCAGACAGAACTGTGTGGAATGGTGAATTACCTTGGCATGTGGCTGCTGAAAGGTGACTCTGGAGCTGTTGATGAGTGATGAGTATCTGAATAAGTGGGTGGGGGAGGTGGGGAATCGGTGACTGCTGCTGGGCTGGTTGTGCAGGACAGCTGAAAAGCAGATGTGAACTGTGTCCTTCAACGCCTTCAGCTGAGACTCCTGTCCCACAGATAAGAAAAAAGAAAAAAAAAAGATTACACACATATGGTTTCTGAATCCCTTCCATCTCTCCTCCTATCCACGTGAAAAATGTACTTTAGCAATAAAGCCAGAGGAGGTCATGCTTTAAAGTGACTTCAAAACACCTAGAAGGCATCGTTAGACGACGCATGAAGAAGAACTCACCAGAGTAATAAAATAATGTCTACAAAACAGTTTGTAATCAATAATAACTGAAAGAATTATTAGTCTAATTATTTTACAGTAGCCCCTCATGTTGATACTCCTGAGAAAAACACCACAGATACTTTTTTTTTCAACGTGCTTTTTTAAGGAAGGCTTTTATTTTTTACTCCTGTCAGTAGTCAGGTGCATAAATAACAAACCCCCAAAATTAAAACTGGATGCACATGTTGGAAGGGTTGAAACCACACTCCTATTAATGAGAAAATGCAACAGTCAAGATCAATTTATTCAGGATTCCTTTTAAAACTGTGGATGTTGTAAACAGATCCAAACAAGAATACCAAAATGGCAGCAGAAACATGTTAAAGATGCTCTGACTAGAATCTGTATTAAATACCTTATCCAGTGCTGTCTTCTCCAGTTCTTCCTTGGCTACAGTTAGTTTGTGCTCCAAGTCCAGAAGCTGCTGGCCCTGCAGAGAGACATGACATATAAACCAGCCTAATCATCAGAAACTCTTCAGCACTATTTCCAAAAAGCTCCATATTCCTGCTTCAGTAACTGTCTTTTTAAAGCTCTCTACAGGCATTGATTTATGAACAGTTTTTGAACATTAAACCATGTGTGCATTAGCAGCCTCAAACACTCAGATAAGTCATTGGGATATTGATAATTAAGAGCTCGGCTTCCCCGTCTAAAGTGTTTGAAAAAGCCTCTGGTCTGTTTCGTGGAATCCATGAATAAGCAGAATTGAGAAGGTCTAAAAAAGCAAGTTTAACTTTAATATAAAGCCACTTCAGAAAGATATTATCTTCCTATTCCCACAAAGAAAAAGTAAGATCTTGATCTTTCCTAGAACAGACACCTTGAAATTCCGCCCATCTCTTGATGATTGTTATTTCTCAAGTGTAGTTCCCGAACTGAAGGGCAAACACAAAGGGGCCGTTTTCAGTAAATGAGCTGATATAACCTCATACAGGGATCAACAGAACTCCCTCAGAGGACTCTTTTATTATTGATAAACTCATCAGCGAGGAATGAATTAAAAGAATGAAACCCCATTTGGGCATCATTTGCATGTAGTATGTGTTTAACTGTCCTTGGTAGTGGACTTTGAGCCATGAACTTTTATTGAGTGTGTTTTAGTGACCTTTCAGAAAGACAAACTGCATAGGCTCTTGTTCTTAAACATCCAAGGTCAGGTAACTCAACAAATAGTAACCACAATCCTGGCAAATTCTATGTGACATTAAAAAGTGTGATGAAGATCCTGGCTGATTGGCTTTTTTTTCCCCAGTATACTTCATGGACTTTGTTGAGCATCACTGAATTTGGACACAGCTGGGAAACCTGGCGTCTTTACAAGCCTCATCTGATTTTTCGTTCATTTTCTTGCATCTATTTATAGCCTGCCCTTTGCATTTTAGTGTGGCAGTAATGTTTTTGCCTCTGTCTGTGCATGCGTGTTTGTCTGATAACAAAATATTGTACATGGGTTTTACTTTAGCTCTCTGAAAGACACAAAACCCCATTTAAAGCTGCTATAGCAAATTTGGAACACTTATACATACTAATATTCTAACATAGTATAGATATAAACATATTATGGAGAATAAAAACAATTAAAAACATTAACAAAGTGGTTCTTCCACATTTGTCTAAAAGCTATTAGATCATGCCATTGTTGGTCTCCCCAAATCGGCATAAGGCTGTTCGGTCATCCATTCATTACGCACATTTTGCAACAGAACACCACTGGTATCAAAGGTTCACGGCTCAATACTATAAGAGAAGGAGAAACAGCCGACTGCCACTTCAACTTTAGGACAAACTACCAGAGTCCCAAAAAGAAAAACACCATTTGAAATAATGGACCACAAAAAACGTTGGATCTACAGAATGGGGCTATCTCATTTCCTCTGGCATCATGGGTTTAAGGTTAAGGTAGACACAGCTCAGGGAAGATACCCGAGAGAAGGGGTGAGTGTTCCATGACTGTGGGTGTTTCTTAATGCTAAGGAACCTCACCTTGATGCCCTGGTCCTGCTCTGGTTGCCTTGGACAGGGCTATTCAATTCTGGGCCTCAAGGGCCAGTATCCAGCACATTTAACTGGTTTCTCTGCACCGACACACTAGATTCAGTGGTTGAATCAACTGTGCAGCAGCTCATCAGGCTCTGCAGAAGCCTGTTCACCTGCTGATTGAAATCAGGAGTGTTGAAACGGGGTTGAAACCAAAACATGCTGGATACCGGCCCTCGAGGCCCAGAATCGAATAGCCCTGGCCTAGGAGACACATCATCAGGAACCACCAAGGCGCGTTCAAATGTTGATGTGCTACCAAGGCATATGCTCTCCGTTTGTTAGCCATTTAGTTAACTGATTAAGGATACACGAGAGGTGTCTTGTAGCCTGGCCTTGGTCAAAAACTTCCCAGCATATCACAGTATAAGGATGGCAAATCAGGAGCCAAGAGCTACTTCGATGCAAATTTCCAGTTTAATTGTAAGTCAACCTACTGTAGCTACCAGGCTGATATCTAAAATGTTTTTTTTTATCCACAGCAGTTGTCTATAGTTGGTTAGTTGCTTAGAAGATGCAGCTTCGGTGGCTAGCAGGTAACTCACTTATATATTTAATTTAACCAATATATACACTGGGGTGGGGAACCCTGGTCCATCGAGGGCCACTATGTTTCACACCAGCCACTCAATGAGGCTAAAAATGAATCACTTTCTTTTTATTTATTTATTTTTTCTTTTATGTTTTTTTTTTGCCTGAGCATGATGCAGGGAAACAGCAGAGAAAAATGTGATTTTTTATAAGACTTATAGAGACGTTCAACTACTTTTTTCTTTCAAAAATAATGTTTTCAACAATTACATAAAAATCGTATTACTGTTATTTAGAAAAAAAAATAACTTCTTGGTCAAAAAGTCTTAAGATGCATTTCCTCACCTGTTAAATTTATGTAGAAGTGAATCAGCACATTTTCTGACAGTTATTTTTTTATCCTATTGATATTTTATTTTCAGGCATTTTTATAATTTCATCTATTGTAAATGAAAAAGAAATCCCTTTGGCATTATTTTTTTTTTTACTTTGGTTATGTTCAGTTGTTATTTTCTTCTAAATTAATTACAGTGCACATAATGTGGTAATACAAGTTTCACAACAAATTATTCAGATAGCATTAACACACTGTTTAAAATTAACTGCACTACATAATTTTCCTTGTTTATGCTTGAGGTTAAAGAGAAAAAAAGTTGCAAACAACCTCTTGATTTTAATATAATGTAAAGTTGGAAATAATCACTTCGCAAGCATGTAATAAAAACAGAAAAGAAGGCAATCTACAACAAATTTGTCTCTTATATACCTGAACATGTTTTTGTGTACATTGCAAGGAGCCATTCCATCTATTACATAGAGCATCTTCAGCAGATCGTCCTTTGAGGACTGAGCATGCCTAGCCACTGACCCAGAAATGCTCACTTTCAGGGTTAGTGCCTCCAAGTCTAAAGCTTCTTATTTCTGTGCTGAGTCCATTACGAAGGTACGGGGTCAGTTGGGCACTAGCTGCTCGGCCAGACGATGCCTGCAGCTATATCAAGCCGTCATTTTCCCCCCTTTTCTTTTTTCTATGCTTGAGGAGAGACAGCTCTAGGGGTAAATTTAAAAGTGGACTGATGGAGAGAAGAAGATATGAAAGCCTGAAAACAGCTCCTCCTCAAAAACCCACTCAGAGGACACCCCAGCAAAGGCACTAACAGCTCTTTTAACATTTTTTATGTTATTTCTGAGTAAGAGATGAGAAACCTGCCTCGTTGTGATGTTTAGATCTATGAACACATTTAAATGCCGAGTTGATTCTCTTTTTGAACTTGTCCTTCATATTTATGGTAAAAGCCCATCATTATCTGGGGAAAGCCCTGATAATGTTTGATATTTCTCACAGTTTCGATTTGGCTTTTTTTTTCTCAATTTGACTGCGTTTCCTTCAGGGGTACAACTGTCCTCCCTGAGACTTAATGACTCCTGACTTGTAAGGATGTAGGTTGTGTTGAGATTCTTGAGCATGCCTTCTCTGCTGCGTGAGACAAGGGTGCTTCTGTGTACTGTGATATTGAGCTGAAAAATGCCCTTTGATATGGTACAGCAGCTGTCGCAACCCATTCAGCTGCCTACTGGTCAAGGTGCCTTGACTGACACCCCTTCCCCATGATGCTGATGACATTTACGTATCTTGAGTTGCTCTTCCCTGCTTCCTGCTCCTTTATGCCCTGTGGGCTTTTGATCACGGTGCATGCAAAATAAAAACGACTTTTCAGAATCAGCCAGATGAATTGAGGTCAGAGGGAAATGATTCATCTCCCCCTGACCTATCCACTGGGGTAAAATGGAGACACTCATATTGACCTAGGATGACTGTTTTCACAAGAAAAATAAAACAAAAGATCAAGTTAGTCCAATTTTTTTGTGCCTTCAAATTGCTGGGGACCTCACTGTAAACATACACAAAACGTTTGGTTGACATTGAGCGGTAAAGGTGTTTTACGTGACTGATGTTATTTAGAAGCAATGATTTAAGAGAGGTGACTCCAGGTAAACAAGTCAATACATTCATCATTCATGGGCCAAAAATTGGAGGAAGAAAAAAAGACATCTAGAAACTATGAATTCAGCAGAAAATCTAAAATCGGCTGTACGGGGATTAAGTCTTTCATTTATTTAAATCTGACACAGCCTCAGAAAGGCTAGCCCTCAAGCATCAAAACATACATTTATAAAACAGCATTACAAGGCATTATGGCAGAAACGCTGTCTGACATTTTAACAGTGCAAACAAGGCCTGAAAGGTCAGCGCTTGTGCCGGTGAATGTCAATAAACATTACGTGCTCACTCAGATCTGAGGACATTTAGTCCTTACAATACAAAAGGCAGTGGAGAATGCACAAGGTGGCCTGTGGTTTCATGTCTGCTGTGCCGGGGACACATTTCTGATGCCTTAAAATAAGCTCCACCCAAGGAAATGTAGCAATACATGTTGTCAGACACAATTTGGGCTTTGAAGATCCTCTTGTATGATGTAGTAAATAATTCTATATCAGGTTTATTCTCTGCTGTCCACAGCATTTATCCACATAGCCTTGTTAATTGCAAAGGATTGGCTGTACACCGCACAGAGGGGAAATCAGGGGGACAGGACCTGGCAATATATGGTTTAAGCAATGGCCAATTGACTTTGCAGACTGCTGTCTTGCTGGAGGCGACTTTGTAATTGCAGGCTGAATTAATTGGAGCACCCTCTGTGATGGGATCATCTTTTCAAGGTAGCCAGGAGTAGCTGTTGCCCCTGGTCTGGAGGTTCAATGAAACCACCCACCTTCAGTTTGAGCTTACCTTAAACATTAAATCCTTTTTCCCGTACCGCAGTTCTTTCAGTTGAGCCTGGATTTTTTTGGACTGCAAGGGAAAGATAAGAAAATAAGTGTTAGCTTATTCAAATAGCAAAATTGGTTTTAGATCATGTAGCAGGATTCTGCCAGCGGCAGCAGAGGACTCCTTTGTGAGTGTTCCCTGGGCAAAGCTTGGGCTTTACAGAAGGTCCTACTGAGAGGAATAAAATATCAAATCTACCCTTCACTGAACTGCATAGTCCACACAATGACGCAGTCTTGCACTGGCTTCCTGCCTACTGTCAAAGCCTGAAATTTTTTACTCCCACAACACACGCTACAGCTGCCATCACCACACATGTGCAGGTTTTCAAACGGCTTCTGGCTCAGGATCCTTGTCTGTTTGCGGCACACACAACACGTCGCTTCTTTGCTGCCAAACTTATCCCCAACACACACAGTGACCAGCGCTGCCTGGTCCTGCTGCTCCACATCAGCGTACACATCAAACTCAGAGGCTGTCTCCTCAATAGCGTGATAAGCGACTATTCTCAAAGCTGCTAATGACGTGAGCATAAACACTGTAAGCATCCACACGAAGCCCAGCAGCGTTTCAGAGGATCTTTTTGTGTTCTAAGTGAGGCTGCAAGATGCTTCTTTTTTGGAGTTTCTGGAGTACATGCATGGAAATGCTTTGCAAGACAAGAGCTGGAGGCGATGCATAAAAAATGCAGCTTCGATTCAACATGAATGCAAAATAACGTAGAAAAAAATGATCCACAGATTTTTTTTTAAATCAACTCATCAAAGCTGTGTCTCTTTTTCTCTATTTATTATTGGTTGTCAAATGCAACTTGAGGTTTAGTCGTAGATATGAGGAGCAGATAATGTCGTACATGATGGGTATTTGCATTTAAATAAAAACATCTGACTATATTGAGGCTTCAGAGTTGGTAACTTGCTTTTTAACTCCAAATAAATAAGTAGAATCACTACAGCGCCTTGTTCTGCCAGATGAGTCAAATGCTGCATGGGTGAGACATTCAAACTGTTAAGAAAAGCACACAAAATACTGTGGTAGAGTTTTACAAGCCTATTGTATTTTCCCATCTCCCCCAAACTTTACTTTCTCATGTTTTCTTAGGACTTGTGAAATGTGTCACTGTGAGTCATCGTCCTTGTGAGGAGGCTGACAGATCTGTTACATTTCAGCAGTGTGTTCCAAGGACAGACACAAGCTCAACACAGTATGTCTCTGACAATTATTCCTGAAACATTTAGTATTTGTTTACAGTTAATAACAAGCTCTCAATGGTAAAGATCATTCTTTTTCAGCAGGAAGAGAACAGTCAGTTTCTCAAAGCTAGAAATGGTTTAAAGCAAAACTATTTAATCCTGGTCCTCTGGGGCCACTCCCATGATGCTTTCTGTTTCCCTGCACCAGCACACCTGGTTTAAATCTGGTTTACCTAGGTAAATAAAATACTTCTGAAGAACTTGAGGAACTGCTGAAGAAATGAATCAATCATTGTGTTGGAGCAGGGAAACGGCTAAAACATGCTTGCAGTAGGCTCTCCAGGACCAGAACTGAAAAGCTCTGGATTAATATGTGTTACGGATGTTGAAGGCTGCATATCTTAGTGATGGTTTGCAAAACATTACGGCCCGTGTTTACTTTCATTTTCAATACATTTGCTGGCTGAAGCTCGGCCGTAACTCCTCGCATGATCATGACACCTCCCTCTGTTGCACCAAGGAGCAATCGCTGTTTATAAGACCGATAATTATAGTAATTTTACTACCAAGTGAGGCAGAACAAAAGTCGCAAAACTTGCACATTGCCATGCTGGCATGGGGCATTTATAAGACACCGTTGCGGGAATATTACGCTGACTTGCCGACATGGTGTGTCTTGTTAAAAGGGTTTATGTCACCTACTAATGACCACCAATTCCAGCTCACTGAGACACCATTCAAACATGTTGCACAGAAGCTGGCGCCCCCTCATTTCCTCTTTAAAGATCACATGTTGGACATCAGAAACATTAAAGTTGAAATGACTGGCAGTTTGCACAACCAAGTTGAATTAGAAGAGTTCAGCTGAAGGCGTGCTTTATTTATTGCAAAAAATGTTGGCTTTTTTCTCATTTTCCGTACACTTTTTAAGTTATTTATCTTAGTCAACAGACTTGATGGGGTCAGCTCAAATAAAACATGCACCATAAGCTAGCATCCAAGCTTCTAAACTGACAAAGAAAAGTGGATCACAGAGGGATGACGCACTCAGAAGCAGTGAAAACAGGCAAACTCAACTCAGAGCTGTCTTTAATTAGATAATGTTTGAGCTACCATCTAAAAAAACAATGTTAGGTATTAGTTCATTTCTGATATGGCCTTACCTTTTCCCCCAAACAACAATAACACTATAATTTTGGGGCATGTTCTTAACAGAACGTGACAGCAAACCGAATGCCCTCCATAAATCCAAAACACCCCTGAGCAAAAGGCCTCAGGGGTCTCATTTATCAAACATTGCGTAGAATCCTTACTAAAACCGTACTTAAGCTCAGCAAAAAAATGTACTTTCGCCAAGTAGATTAGTGATCTATCAAACATGGAATACACACAGCTGCACGCAATCTCCGCTTCATAAATCGGAGGCTAACGAGAATGTTTCTCAGCTGCATTTTAGTCCCATCCCGCCCTCACCACGCCCACTTACTACCATAAATAGTCAATGCAAAGTGTCTTGTGGATCTCATGCATATACATAAGCCGGCTGCTGCAGCGCTCTGCCAATGACATGGCGACCGTAGATCAAGGCAGATCAAGGAAGCGTAATTTCACAAAAGCAGAAATTGAGGTACTTGTGGGTGAGGTGGAAAAATGAAAGGAAGTGCTTTTGCAAAACAAATAAGAGAAAATCCATGGAGTGGCACAGCGTTGCTGAAGCCGTCAATGTTGTGAATTCTTCAGAGAGATCTGTGGCGGATATTAAAAAAAAAGATCCAATCATGATTTGATCCCCAGACTCCCGGGTGAAAGTCACGCATGCTAACCAGTCACCCAAACGGAGATCTCCCCTAGTAGCCAGGGCACATGCTCAGTTGGGTCACAGTGACAGGACACACACTGTCACAGACGCATGACATTCTGTCTCAATCTGTCCCCCTGCTGATATTCTGCATTCTGTATTCTGCCCTTCAGGCTGTGTGTGTGTGTGTGTGTGTGTGTGTGTGTGTGTGTGTGTGCGTGTGCGCATGTGTGTGTACGCGAGCATGTGTGTGCCTGTGTGTGTGTGTGTGTGTATGTGTGTGTGTGTGTGTGTGTGTATGTGTGTGTGTGTGTGTGTGTGTGTGGGGGGGGGGGGGGGGTCTTGTTCTGTGTGAAAACGAAGCAGTACAAGTGATAATGCTGCAGGATTTCATAATTTTGTCCTTCTCAGCAGCAGCACTGCAGGTGCTCTCCATGTCCAAAATGTGCATCAGCAAGGTCCTTAGTCAACTTAAAGTTGTGCACATTTTTCCGCTACGTTTTCATTCATAAATCCCAAAGTTTGCGTCAAAAGTTGTTTTTGCAGTTTTCCAACCCCATTTTGTGTGTAAGCAAGCTTGATAAATGAGGTCCCAGATCCTTAACACACCTCCTCCATTCAGCTGATGTCTCATCTTTAAAAACATCTTGGCTGTTTGTTTTCTTTGTCAACAGTAGCACTCCAAAAAGATCCAACTTTTTTTCAAACAAAAAAAAAAGAAGAAATAAAATTAATTTCCAAAGCTCGTCCTCCCAAAAGCATTGTGGATCTTCTACATGTATTTGAGTAAACTCCAGCCAGCCTTTTTCATGCCTCTGTTCCAAAAGTGGGGTCTTGCTGTCTCTTATTCCTTGGAGCCCCCTTTCATTCAGAGAGCACACTGGCAATGTTCTTCCTTGATCTTGGAGTTGAGCTGGAATCTTGAAAAGAGGGTGTTGCTTGTGTGTTTTTCTTCCCACATTTTAAAATTATCCCCTTTACTTTTGAGGGTGGGGCTGTTCTCCCACAGACTCATGCTCTATTTCATATGTGCTCATATGTGCTATGGGTCTTTTTTTGAATTAAACATGTGATTAGTTAATGCAGAGAATAACCCAGGGGTGGATAACTCCTGTCCTTGAGGGCTGGTATCCTGCAACCTTTTGTTGTTTCCCAGCAACACAGTTGATTCCCCTGTTCAGCAGCTCACCAAGATCTTGCAGAAGCTGGTTAATCACCCTCTGATGGAAATCAGGTGTGTTAAAGTAACAGTGTGTAGTTTCCCTGCCTATAGGGGGCAGTGCATACCTAAATCATTGCAAGCAAGGATATTTTTTGTGCTCAAGTAAGACCTTGCCAACAGGTGGCCATTAGGGTCAAAAATCCTTGGGAGTAAACCTCCAGCAAAATAATAAGAACATCAGATTCCCTTTCATCACTGGCAACGAGTGAAGAGGTAAATGTGTAAAACAGCAACCTTTGTTAATATTGAAAGTTTTGTAGTGATTTGTTACAAATCAGTAAATGCATTCTGTCCTCACGGGCTTCCATATAAGGAAACATGGCATCCCATAGGGCGTCACCCAGAGACTTAGACCCACTCCCATGTATTTTAGACCCGATTTTATGTTTAGATGTTATGAAACCGCCAATATTATTCAACAACTGGGTATCTTTTAATTCATTTACAGCAACATTGCAATGGATATTTCTAGAGATTAATGGTGAAAACTACACATTGTCACTTTAAATTTGGGAAAACACTAAAACATGTAGGATAGCGGCCCTCGAGGACTAGGATTGCCCACGCCTGGAATAACCCATAGCGATTGGCCTTAAAGGGTTACGCCTATACTCGTAGAATTTGGGGTTACACTATATAACCCTTGATCTTCAGTGGTGTTAACACTGATTGTGAATGGTTGTTTGTTCTCTTTTTGTGAATTATACTTGGTTTCCAAATACAGACTATGAAAGTAACATCCATGTAAATTAAATAATGCAGATTTTTCCTAAATTTGTTTGCCCTGCTATTGTTTCAGGTTGATAATCTTAGATTTTACAGGCACTGGCGAACATTACTTGATGATTTAGTAGGAAGTTGTGCTGTAATAAAAGTGACTTGACATGGCCAAAGGCCAGGGTATGATAATTCCTCTCTTTGTTTTCAATGATATACAATAAAACAAGTCTGAGGTTGCTAGACTCAACATTATGCAGCAAAGGCAAAGAAACCTCAGTCTCTTTTCTTAAGCATGTCAACTTTAAGATTCTTGACAAGTACATATATGTACAGCTGTTCTTCTTACTGTTGGGGACTGAATTTTTCACACATACATTTGCATGGGTCAGTGAATATCATCTTGTGACATGAATGGGTAACAATAAAGTATAGTTTTGTCACAATGAGCAATGATTTAATTTTATTTTATACTACGCTGAGAAATTATAAAAACAGGTGCATCATAGTGTCTGGATATGGAAAAATAATTTTTTTAATTGCAGCTATTGCCCACAATCTCATCATTATCTTGTTATAATCTAAGCCAAGACTATATTCTGTTTAAACTACATAAGGAATGTAAAGAGAACCAAAATCAATGCTGTGGCTGTTGGAGACAGACAAGGACACAAACAATATAAGCCTGAAGCAGTCGCTGTGCAAATGAAAAATTAAAAATGTGAACCTAGATGACACCTGTGTGTGTGTGTGTGTGTGTGTGTGTGTGTGTGTGTGTGTGTGTGTGTGTGTGTGTGTGTGTGTGTGTGTGTGTGTGTGTGTGTGTAATAGATAAAATCATGGAAGGGATATTTCAAGCTGAAATACAACTGTCTATGAAGTCTGTTAGCTTCGATGTGTACATTCTACAAACATAAAAACAGTTTCAGTCAAGGCTTCAAAGTTGTGTCTTTGAAGCCTTTAGAGCTTTGTCGACTATAGACAGCAATTCTGTTGTTCCTGTATTTTGTGTGTGTGTGTGTGTGTGTGTGTGTGTGTGTGTGGAATGTGTCCATTGTGTTACTGCCAACGGTCAAAGCACATTGCTCCTAATTAAACCATACATTTTAATGTAGAATTTCCTAGATTTTCTAACTTTCAAAGCATGTTTGAAGTAATGCCACAGGAACAGAGAATTCCACTGCAGGACTCAAAAGGTTTCACATGAAAAGCAAATCCTTCATTCTTGTCTGAGGTCAAAAACACACACATAGACATTTGAAGCTCATGGTGTAAAACGTTCCAGAAAAAGCACAAGAATGGTCCAAAAACTCAAATCCAAATAGATAAGTGCTGGCACAAAGAGCATAGGTGACCAGACAAAGTGGAAAGTAACAACAGTAATTCTCAAATAAACACAGGTAGATTGGTGACACACAGGTGGATGCTGGAGATGATTACAATCAAGATAAATCAAAGAGCATCCAATTAGGTAGCATGGAACAAGAAGTGTGATAAGAATGCCCAATCATCCTCAGAATTAACTTGGCTTTAAAGCACACAACAGGAGCACGACATCCCTATGTCTTCCATCCCGCTGAAGCACATTGCTTTTGTGAAGTGAGTCTGATTGACTGAAACATGCTTGCTGAAGCAAACCAGTGACTAGCCTGACAGCCAGTGACACATTGACTGAACCATATATTCTATTTCAATCATTCCAGTCAGAGTAATCTGATTTATTCAATATCAATAGTGAATGAAGTGGACTAGCATGGTAAAACATTTATTTTATTTATAGATTCTGCTCCTGTATGCTCCCTGTAGACAAATTAATTGTATTGCAGGATATATCACTGCAGCTGGGAACACACAACATCTCCCAAAACAATGCATTATCAAAGCTGCCAAACATCAAACAAACGACGTGCGGAAACTGCTTTGATTTCTGATTCCTGGATGAGGCCCAAGGCATTCTAATATTACATGGCATTTAACATCATTACACATCATCCTCTTATTGCCTCCTGGAAGGCTTAAAAAAACAAACTGTAATTGTGTTAAAACCTGAGAGGGAGTCAAGACGCAGGAACTAGAAGATGAATAATACAACACTGACAAAAGTACTGAAGACAAACTTTTTTTTATTGTTAACTCAAATCTAGGATGTTCTCCCTACACATACCTGCGATTGTTGCATTACTGCCACTTATTAGATGGATAAATAAATAAATAGTACAAAGTTTTGTCGAATAGATACACTAGGCTGAGGTTAAGCATTAAATATCACCTTTACTCATGTTTTTAATACTTTTCGAATAATTTGCAGTGGCCTTCAGTAGGAGTTAATGCTTTGTAAGTCGTACTCTGTGGGGAAAAAAGCTCTGATCTGGCTTGCTTCTAGTCCCTGAAGCAGATGCACCAGAGTTGAGCTGGCATGATTCTTATATCCTGATATTTGGACTAGGGCTGCAACTATTCGTAGACGTTTTCGACAAATATCGACAATAACAATAATCGACAATGAATTTCATTGTCGATCTTATCGTGTTTTTTCCGACCGAGTGAGGCATCTCACTTCATTACAATCTCTGCCAAAAGTCGCACATGCACAATAGCTTCTTTGCTGAGTCAACTAACAGAAATGGAGGCATCCAACACAGCAGCTACGCGTACCAAAACATCGAAAGTTTGGGAGCATTCTAGCCTGGATTCGGTGATTAAAAAGATTACCTGCATTATTTCTAAAGCAGTCCTTGCATATCACGGCAGCACCTCGGTGATGCATGAATACTTAAAGAGAAAGCACGTCAGACAGTTGAATGAAACAGAGTCTGACTCACCTCGGTAAGATTTAAATAACACGATAGCTAATATGTTTTTCTTTGAATGTACATTGTACATTTTTTTAAACAGATTTTTTCTTTTAAAAAAGACAGATTTAATGTTATGCCCGACTGTGCCTGACAAAAGTATTTAAATTTTATTTATGCATTTATGTCTATACTGACTGAGCACTGTGCCTAATTGGTGTTAGATAGGGTATTTTTATTTACTTTTAGTATGAATTGGCATATCAGCAGCAAAGGTAAGAAAAAATGCGTTTTCCATTGAAGTACCCATCTTGCTTGTGTTTATTATCATTTTTCACATAATTAAAGCAATCTCATGCTAAATTTAAGAAAAAATTAATAATTATCCGATTAGTCGACTAATCTTTTCAATAGTCGTTGACTCGTCGACTATTAAAATAGTCATTAGTTGCAGCCCTAATTTGTACATCTCACCTCTGATTTGCTAACAGCAACGTGACTACTTACTCTGTTTGCCTGAAGGAGTTCTGCCGTGTGGTGGAGTTGCTTTTGCTACTTTATTTTTGCAAGGCAGCTTTATAGCACATTTCTTGCACAGAGGCAATTAAATGGGCTTCTCAGGTGCAAGAAAAAACTGTGAAAATGTAAAACTGTAAATTTAAAAACCAGCAGAACATCAAGTTTTATAATCAACATGACAACATAAAACAGTAGATTTTAAAATCAATTTTAAAATAAGTTCCTAAAATGAGATTTAAAATAAGAAAACACAAAGTTAGAAGTTCGAAGGATCTTTCATGGCGGTTAAAACGAAGAGTCGGAGTACCCGGCCCGGAGGGTTACCGGGGTCCCACCCTGGAGCCAGGCCTGGGGTTGGGGCCCGTGAGCGAGCGCCTGGTGGCCGGGCTTTCGCCCATGGGGCCCGGCCGGGCCCAGCCCGAACCGGATACATGGGCTCGTCCAACTGTGGACCCACCACCCGCAGGAGGAACATGAAGGGTCCGGTGCAATGCGAATCGGGTGGCAGACCAAGGCGGGAGCCTTGGCGGTCCAATCCCCGGACAAGAAAACTAGTTTTTGGGACATGGAACGTCACCTCGCTGGCGGGGAAGGAGCCGGAGCTTGTGGCAGAGGTTGAGCGGTACCGGCTAGATATAGTCGGACTCACCTCGACACATTGCATTGGCTCTGGAACCCGAGACCTGGAGAGGGGTTGGACACTCTACTTTGCTGGAGTTGCTCCGGGTGAGAGGCGGAGGGCTGGGGTTGGCTTTTTGTTAGCCCCGAGACTCTCTGCCTGTGTGTTGGGGTTTACCCCGGGGGACAAGAGGGTAGCTTCCTTGCGCCTTCGGGTCGGGGAACGGGTCCTGACTGTTGTTTGTGCTTATGGGCCAAATATCAGTTCAGAGTACCCACCCTTTTTGGAGTCCCTGGGACGAGTGCTAGATAGTGCTCCATCAGGGGACTCCATTGTCCTGCTGGGGGACTTCAATGCTCACGTGGGCAATGACAGCTTGACCTGGAGGGGTGTGATTGGGAGGAACGGCCCACCTAATCTGAACTCGAGCGGTGTTTTGTTATTGGACTTCTGTGCAAGCCGCAGTTTGGCCATAACGAACACCATGTTCGAACATAAGGATGCCCACCGGTACACTTGGTACCAGGGCAGCCTAGGTCACAGGTCGATGATAGATTTTGTAGTCGTATCATCTGACCTGCGGCCGTATGTTTTGGACACCCGAGTGAAGAGAGGGGCGGAGCTGTCAACTGATCACCACCTGGTGGTGAGTTGGATCAGATGGCAAGGGAACATGCCGCGTAGACCTGGCAGACCCAAACGCATAGTGAGGGTCTGCTGGGAACGCCTGGCAGAAGAACCTGTCAAGACGGTCTTCAACTCCCACCTCCGGCAGAGCTTTGACCACGTCCCGAGAGCAGTGGGGGACATTGAGTCCGAGTGGGCCTTGTTCCACTCTGCGATTGTCGAGGCGGCTGTTGCTAGCTGTGGTCGTAAGGTGGCCGGTGCCAGTCGTGGTGGCAACCCCCGTACCCGCTGGTGGACACCAGAGGTTCGGGGAGCCGTCAGGCTGAAGAAGGAGGCCTACAGGGCGTGGCTGGTCTGTGGGTCTCCGGAGGCAGCAGACAGGTACCGGATAGCCAAGCGGGGTGCAGCAGTGGCAGTTGCCGAGGCAAAATCTCGGGCGTGGGAGGAGTTTGGTGAGGCCATGGAGAAAGACTATCGATCGGCTCCAAAGAGGTTCTGGCAAACTGTCCGGCGCCTCAGGAGAGGAAGGCAGCAACTCGCTCACACTGTTTACAGTGGGGATGGGGAGCTGCTGACGTCAACTGAGGCTATAGTCGGAAGGTGGAAGGAATACTTTGAGGAGCTCCTCAATCCCACCAATGCGCATTCTGAGGAGGAACCAGAGCTGGGAGGCCTGGGGATGGACTGTCCGATATCGGGGGCAGAAGTTGCTGAGGTAGTCAAACAACTACACAGCGGCGGAGCCCCGGGGGCGGATGAGGTTCGTCCTGGGTATCTCAAGGCTATGGATGTTGTAGGGCTGTCATGGTTGACACGTCTCTACAACATTGCGTGGTCATCGGGGGCAGTTCCTAGGGAGTGGCAGACCGGGGTGGTGGTCCCCATCTTTAAGAAGGGTGACCTGAGGGTGTGTTCCAACTATAGGGGGATCACACTCCTCAGCCTCCCTGGAAAGGTCTACGCCAAGGTACTGGAGAGGAGGGTCCGATCGATAGTTGAATCTCAGATAGAGGAGGAGCAATGTGGTTTTCGTCCTGGCCGTGGAACTGTGGACCAGCTCTATACCCTTGCAAGGGTGATGGAGGGGGCATGGGAGTTTGCCCAACCAATCCACATGTGCTTTGTGGATTTGGAGAAGGCTTATGACCGTGTCCCCAGGGGCACCCTGTGGGGGACGCTCCAGGAGTATGGGGTGGGTGGCTTTCTGTTAAGGGCCATTCAGTCCCTTTACCAGAGGAGCGTGAGTTTGGTCCGCATAGCCGGTAGTAAGTCGGACCTGTTCCCAGTGAGGGTTGGACTCCGCCAGGGCTGCCCTTTGTCACCGGTTCTGTTCATCACTTTTATGGACAGAATTTCTAGACGCAGCCGTGGTGTGGAGTGTGTCGAGTTTGGTGGCAGGAGAATCTCGTCTCAGCTTTTTGCGGATGATGTGGTCCTCCTAGCTTCATCCAGCTCTGACCTTCAGCTCTTGCTGGGTAGGTTCGCGGCCAAATGTGAAGCGGCTGGGATGAGGATCAGCACCTCCAAATCTGAGACCATGGTTCTCGACCGGAAAAGGGTGGCTTGCCACCTCCGGGTCGGGGGAGAGGTCCTACCTCAAGTGGAGGAGTTTAAGTATCTCGGGGTCTTGTTCACGAGTGAGGGTAGGAGGGATCGGGAGATCGACAGGCGGTTTGGTTCGGCGTCTGCAGTGATGCGGACGCTGAGCCGATCTGTCGTGGGGAAGAGGGAGCTGAGCCAGAAAGCCAGGCTCTCGATTTACCGGTCGATCTACGTCCCAATCCTCACCTATGGTCATGAGCTTTGGGTAATGACCGAAAGAACGAGATCGCGGATACAAGCGGCCGAAATGAGTTTCCTCCGTAGGGTGGCCGGGCTCAGCCTTAGAGATAGGGTGAGGAGCTCGGACATTCGGGAGGGACTCGGAGTAGAACCGCTGCTCCTCCGGATCGAAAGGAGCCAGTTGAGGTGGTTTGGGCATCTGGTCAGGATGCCTCCTGGACGCCTCCCCGGGGAGGTGTTTCGGGCATGTCCTGCCGGCAGAAGGCCCCCGGGTCGACCCAGGACACGTTGGAGAGGTTACATCTCCAATCTGGTCCGGGAACGCCTTGGGGTCCTGCCGGAGGAGCTGGTGGACAAGGCCGGGGAGAGGACGGCCTGGAGCTCCCTAATTGGGATGCTGCCCCCGCGACCCGGACCCGGATAAGCGGAGGAAGACGAAGACGAAGACGAAGACAAAGTTAGAAGACAGTTACAGTATAGAAAGTGCAACATAGTAAGCAAACACTGAAAGGCAGATGAATACATCAATGTTTGACATTTAATTTTTTAAACATATTTTGTACAATGGTTCTGTTTATTCTTCTGAAGGCCATTTCATGTTCTTTTTTAACACAGGAAAGGTTTTTTAACTTGCTGACATTTTCGATCACACCTCTGATCTTCATCAGTGCTAACCGCAAATGATGGCGTCACTTCCTTCTCCGTTTATCCACGGGAAGCAGAGGACGGTGTCGCCCTCTGCTGCCCACGCTCTCCTCACCGATAACACCGTTCCATGTATGATCTAATGTGAAAAACCCCTTGTCTCTGTGCACGGTTCTGTGCCCATGCCTCCATATTCCTATGGCTTCTTTAATCCATCTTTTATAGATTGCAGGAGTGATTGAAACTGTCAGCAAGTTAAAAAATTCCTTTCTTGTGTTAAAAAAAGAGCATAAAAATGCGTTTGACATTTTAATTTAGATTTAAAAGTTACTAGATTTGGGGCACATTTAAGGTCATAACGAAGCTGAAGATTCCATAGTAGGTGAAAGCAGCTTCACCGTGTTTGGTTCTGACCCGGGGTTCTACCAGCTGACTGCTTCTTTAGGATCTCAGAGTCCTGCTGGGAAGGAGATCCAACATGGATTTTAGCCCTAAGCCAATTTCCTTTTTCATAAAACACACTGTGGATGCAATGGTGCCTATCTCCAGCAGCCTTCAGGCAGGCAGGGTACACCCTGGACAGCTTGCCAGTCCATTTTAGTTACTGGTTTCCAGTTTAGAGATTTAAGAACATGAGTAATTTGCTCTGTTCTCTTGGTTCTTGTTAAGACTCTAGCAGCAGCATTCTGAATTAGCTGCAGTTGCTTTATAGCTTTTTTTGGGAAGACCAGTCCAAAGATCTTTGATATAGTTCAGCCTGCTAGTGATGAACACATGAATGGGTTTCTGTAGGTCTTGTCTGGACATGAGACCTCTAAATCATGCTTTTTGATGAAGATGATAAAACGCTGATCTACTTATAGCCTTAATATGACCAGTGAAGCTCAGGCCTGAATCAATTATGACACCAAGATTCGTAACCTGGGTCTTTGTCTCTATTCCTCTGGAGCCGAGCTGAGCAATAACCTTCATCCTATCATATCTATATTTCCTTTCTACCTCTTTAGCATGGTTGTCTGTTTCCTCAGAAACATTCTGTAGTGGTAGATCCATGGATGGGTTATTTAAAGTTGGCTAGAATAAGATGATGGATGGACAGATGGACAAATAGATGGATGGTTTGCATTAATACATGTTTCCATTAAATCATAATGCAAGAAGGGAATCTAATTTCAGTGTTAAAGGAGCTTATGCTGAAGTGAAACATCATCCTTCCTCTACCTCCTGACTGTACACCCCAAAATTGACAGCAAAAGGAGAAAGCAATAAATTCATGCAGATATGAAGGAGATTAAAAGGCTTCCCTAATGTCATTTGTCTCCCCCTTTCTTGGGCAAAGAGACTTAACTTTGACACGGACTCAAGTTTTTGGAGTGATTCTGAGCACACCGGAGCCACGCTGTAATGCACCGTAACGTTGATCTATTGAAGTAGATAAAAAACAGTAAAGTAGCCAGAAAATTAATAGCAGGAAAATAAGCTTCATCCTGAAATGAAGAGTTTATTTTCTAGAATACTGGTGAAGATGTAGAAACACACACAGCTGTGCCGAGTTTGTGTCTAATTTAATCTGTGAAACAATGTTTTTAATGGAATCCTGAATCATACGGATGTTTGAAAACCAACAATTCATCTGCTCATCTTTCTAGTTTTCATATTTCATTCAGGGGAAAAAACTGCTTCAAAAGAGGCTTTCATCACTTCATAACTTCAGATTCACTTAAGTATTAATTTAGTGCAAATGATGACATCAATGAGCTTGTTTTCTGTGTGACTGAGGGAAATGGAATGGAAAGGCCAAGGGTCCTTTTAGTCGTATTAACCTTGATTACATCTAATGAAATCCAATCAGCTCTTTCAGCCCAAATTAATTAAATGAGTTTGAATAAACTGACCAGCCGATTTATTTAAAAGAGAACGCATCATCACTATCCCGACGTCATAGAAGTGTTTGTAATTATTGTGCAGTATAAAATATGGTTTTGTTTACACACTTAAGGAAATGCCACATATTTTTATATTCATCTTTGAGCATTGACTTTTAGTCAGCTAATAGTTTCATAGTTTAATAGTTTAGCAAGTACTGGTAGGAGAATACAAAAATATACACATTTTAAAAAAATATACAAATTTATGACTGGTTTCAAACTTCTAAGATGAACAAAGTTGTTATTTTTTTATAGTTTTACGATAAAATTAGATACTAACAGATTTTAAAGTAAATATTTCACATTATTTCCTGTTGCAAAACAAGATGTCAGACTATCAGAATATCAATTAATTGATTGTGAAAATTTAAAAATAAACATAAAGGGACAAATTCTGATTTAGGAGTTCAATCTTGTTAAAATAATTGTAACAAAAATGCATTTAACACAATATAAAAATAACACTAAAAGGCAGTTTTTATGATATATACTGACAAATGAAAGTTGTTGTTTTAAATATTTCATCTTTAATATTTAAATGTAGAGTTTCCAATGTAACAAGACTGGCAATGGGAAGGTTTTAAGCAGGGAGGGCCAGACTTCCCTCTCCCCAGCTACTTGGACCAGCTCCTCTGGGGGAATCCTAAGGCGTTCCCTGACCAGCTGTGAGACATGGTCTCTCCAGCGTGTCCCGGGTCTTCCTTTAGGTCTTCTCCCAGTTGTATGTACCTGGAAAATCTCACCAGGAAGGCATCCAGGAGACAACCTAACTCACTGGTCTCTCCATACAAGAGGTATCTGGAAGCTGTAATCGCCAACAAAGGTTTTTCTACAAAATATTAAATAACGTGTAATACTCATTCTCTGTGTCATTTATTTTAATGTATTATTACTCAACTTGTGTACTCAAATGTTCTGATTTCTTTGTATGAATTCAATATGTAGCTTGATGGCAACATGTGGTGGAAAATTTTGCCCACATAGGAACACCCTTACTGATAAATATGCTGATGTGTAAAATAGGCAAGGCAGCTTTATCTGTATAGCACATTTCAAAAACAAGGGATTCAATGTGCTTTCCATTAGCAAGAACAGCATGAACATTACAATCAACGTGGCAGAACAATTAAAATACACAAATAGATTTAGACCCCAAAAAATACATAAATTGATTTCAAATTTAAGAAACAGGAAAAAAAATAAAGTTAAAGGGTGAGCAGTTACAGTGCAGAAGATGCAGCATAAGAGACATTCATTCAAAGACTAATGAATACATGCAGGTTTTCAATTTTGATTAAAAATCTACTAGAGATGGGGCACATGTGAGGTCATAAAAAAGCCGATTACAAATAGTTTTCTCCTCGCTGTATATATAGAAACTAGAGAAGTACCAGGGCTTCAAAGAAGAACTCGAGAAAGCCTAGAAAGTGAAGACATCAGTGGTACCCATGGTCATCGGGGCTCTCGAGGAAATGTGGCTAAAGCAGATCCCAGGAAAAACATCACACATCTTAGTTCAGAAAATGCAGTTAGCTAAGCTACTGCGCAGAACCATCAAGCTCCCAAGCCTCTGGTAGAGGACCTGAGCTTGGAAGGATGACACCACCGGGCAGTGAGCTGGTAATTTAACATTTCAGCTTTGTCACTGATTCCTAGACATTGGTCTCCAGAATCTGCTGACATTGAGTGGAATCCATTGAGTGCGTCCCTCAACTTTAACAAGATTCCCAGTCCCTGCACTGGCCAAACAGCCCCACAGCATGATGGAACCACCACCATGTCATGCAGGTGTTTTTCTTGGAATGCTGTGTTCTTTTCCTCCATGCCTAACACTCCTTGTTATGCCCAAATAATAATAGTTATAATAAGTCCACAGCACCTAATTCCAGAATGAAGCTGGCTTGTCATGTGATTTAGCATACCTCAAGCAGCTCTATTTGTGCTGTGGACGGAGAAAAGACTTCCTCTGCATTTTTCTTACATACAGCATCTCCTTGTGTAAAGTGCTTCGAATAGTTGAAAGACGCACAGTGACTCCATCTGCAGCAAGATGATGTTGTCTATGGTGCTGGTCTGTGGGTTGACTCTGACTGTTCTCATCCTTCTTCGTTTATCTGAGATTTTTCTTGGTTTGCCACTTGGAGCCTTACCCCGGGTTTCCACAGGATCCGTCAGCAGCACGTTACTGCAGCAGCACGTCATAGCTGCTGATAGGAACCGCTGTGGTCAACAGAACCTTTTCCACTGGAGCCGTCAGCAGCCGTCAGCAGCGCGAGTCGGCCGCGTATCAGGAGCAGCATGTCGCGGCCTTTACGCGCCGGTTCTATTTTCTACGCGCGACGCCTCTGAAATGGGTCAAGTTCGACATTTTTGGGGAAGGAAAGACAGGAAATCGGACGCGGAAATGGAGAGAAGCTCCCGAGATTTTCAGAATAAAGAACGTACTGCCTTCCGGTCGCTTTACTTTTAAAAAAGGTTACTAACTGTGCGGCCCCGTGAGAAGTTATCACCTAGCTAGCGGTCTCCTTTGTTTTTCAGGTCCGTATTGGTGATTATGAAACGTACAGAACATAAAACACAAACCATGTTGTAGTTTTCTCCTGCTTGTTGTTGTGTTTACTGACGAAGTCACTCGTGTGACTTCGTGCTCTGTCGGTGACAGCTGCTCCCCTGCTGCTTCGCGTCTCGTGGGAAAGGCCAAGCAGCAGCTTACGTGAGCAAGACGTGCTGCTGCAGTAACGTGCTTCTGACGGCTCCCGTGGAAACCCGGGGTTAACTTGAACTGTGCCTGTGGTCTTCCATTTCTTCAATATGTTCCTAACAGTGGAAACAGACAGCTGAAATCTCTGAGACAGCTTTCTGTATCCTTCCCCTAAACGATGGTGAACAATCTTTGTTTTCAGCTCATGTGAGAGTTGTTTTGAGACCCCAAAGAGCAGTGGCGGCTGGTGAATAATATTTTTGGTGGGACTGTGCTATTTTTTTATTTTTAAACAATCTTGTGCTTTCTGAGCTTTGAGCACAACTCCACTATTTCCTGAATTAAGCACAGCTCTTTTATTTCCTGTCTTACATCATTGGACAAACTGATTAATCCAGGTGTGTCTGACTATTGGCACGCTGCCTTGCGGATCAAGGTTGAAAAATACTGCATTAAATTGCACATAAAATAACATGACCATAAATGGTAAATAGGCAGTGCAAGAGGCAAGTAACAAAAACATTTTGTTTAATTTCAACATTTGAGTGAACACGAAAAATTATGAGCAGGTCACTGTTACAGTAATGGTAGTAAACACTACTTAGACAAAATGCCAGAAATTTACACTGTTAAATATTTCTGGAGTGTTGTGCCAAGGTCAACTTTATACAAAGATCAAGTGGATGCATTTGTGTGTGTGTGATACCTCATTTGTACAGAAATTTTGCCCTTCTGTCCTTCTGAGTGGCAAAGCTCTCGATGAGCTTTTTATTGAAGTCAGGAATGTTTGTGACAAGCTTTTTCTCCATGGAGAGCATGGCAAGAGCATTCAGCCCATCCTGTGTCATGGTGTTCCTCAAGGAAAGTCTTAATCCTCTTCAAAGTAGAAAAGCACCTCTCTGATTCGGCTGTGGTCATGGGTGTGGTGACAAGAATCTTTAAAAGAGTGACAGTCTCTGTGAACGTGCTTTGAAGATCGTTCTCCATGAAAAACTGGAAGAGAGTCAGTGCACCAGTGCAAGCCCTGAACTCATGGTTCTCATAGATGAGGGATAGCTCTGTTCTGAGCTTAGCTTTGTTCAGCATGGGGTAGGCCTCTACAGCGGATACCAGTGCTGCATCTGGGAACTGCGCTGTGTATTGCACAAACAAGTCACTTTGTAGCAGAGTGGCAGCAACGAGGTGCTTGGTAAAAGAGAATTACTCTTTTGTATGGCTCAGGATGGTGTCACAAACCTGTCATATGATAAATAAAAAACAACAGATAAGTACATAGGAAACACTTTCATAGGAAATAATGTCATCAGTATCCTCTTACAAATGTCATATTTCCCAGTTTTTGGGACAATAAAACATTTCTGATTCTCAATGAGATGTTTTTACTTCAAATGTAAAAACATCTCATCGAGAATCAGAAATGTTTTATTGTCCCAAAAGCTGGGAAATTTGTTTGCTGCAGCAGAAGTGTAACAAGTAAAATGGAATCAGATTGATATATGTACAAATTTACATGAAATACACATTTACATGATTAAATATGTATAATAAGTATGTGTGTTGAAATGAGTTTTTAGTTATTGCACATTAAACAATGTATACATGTTTTTAAACAAATGTCCCGGTTTGTGGGACAACCAAGGATTTCTGATTCTGATTGTCTTTTTCACAGAAATGTAATGTACAGCTTACCTCTGCACCCAGCTGCTGTTGTTCTCCCTGGCCAAACGTCCTCCGTTTCCTTGTTGGCTGCTGCTGCACCGATGCGCTGCATTCCTCAGTCAGAGAATGAATGGAATCCCTAATGAGACACAAGTTCCACATCCACATTACTGTTTGTGAAACTAACATACTGGAGAATGTCATCACAATAATATTAAATAAATAAGTATGTACCTGATCTTTTGCATGCTGTTGGTGAAGCTCTGGATGACCCCTGTGATGTAGACCAAGTCAATGTTCCTCTTCTGCAGCTGGTTGAACAGCATGTCCACATGTGGCATGATCTTGTGAAACAATGCCAGCAGAAAGCAGAAATCTTCTTCCTCCAGCATTCTCACAAAGCCTCCTGCCTCTCTCTCAGTGATTGGATCAAAGTCATCCGAGTCTCTGATCATCTGGAAACATCTGAGGAGGTCATCCTTGTGCTCATACACTGTGTTGACAGCACGACTGTGGAAGTTCCACCTGGTTACTGAAGTTGCTTGAAGTCTGTGTGCCATCACTTGATCAAGCACAGCGGTTCACTTGAATGACCGGGAGAAGAAAGCAGCAAATCCACCAAGGTCTGAAAAGAAAGTTCTGATCCTGCGGATGTGTGAAGTTGCCTGTTGCATGATGAGGTTCAGCTGATGGGCATAGCAGTGGATGTAGTTTGCACTTGTGTACACATCATTCACCTTACACTGCACTCCACCTGTGGCTCCCCTCATCACTGCAGCCTCATCATACGCCTGGGCAATTAGTTTTTCCAGCAGGGATGATCTTGCTCAGCCTCTCCAAAAGTGCTGTAGAAATAGTGTCAACGGTTGCATTCTGAAGAGGGATGAACTCGAGAAAACGCTCTTGAATGCTGTTCTGACTGTCGAGATAACGTAACACAAGCACCAACTGGCAGCGGGTGGAAATGTCTGTAGTCTCATCTGCCTGAATAGCAAGATAATCTGCATTGTTCACCTCTCCAAGAATGTGGGTTTTAATAACTGACAACATACAGTCCAACTCGTTCTGCGCGGTCTTTGAGGTGCCTTTATAAATTGTCGCCGTCTTCAGATGATCCTCCAACACATTATCAAGTGAAGCAACCAGATCCACTAGGCCCCTGAAGACGCCCGGGTTGTCTGAGGATTCAGTCTCATCATGGCCATGCAAAGCCAGCTCAAATGCTCCACAAAATTTAACACAGTCAATTATCTTGGACAAAATGTGCCGGTTCCGATCCACTTCTTCATTGTGTTTCTTCACTGCAAGCCTGTGCCCCTCGTCGAGCTTCATGGCAATGTTAGCTCTGCCTAGTATGGCTAGCTTCACCGTGTTGTCCATGTGTGTCCGGGATGACTCGTGTTTCTTCACCTTCTCAGAAAAATGTTTCATGTCTGTAACTCCTGACACAATCCATGCCTTATCTGTCCCAGTTGTTTTGAATAACAAAAACGGAAAGCAAAATAAAGCATTAGCGTGATTGCATCCAGCTAGCCAAGCCTTCCTGGTGTACCAATTTCGGGAGAAGCCTCGTGTGTACAGTTTACCCTTCTCCTTGTCCTGCTGGCTTATCTTTACGTCGGGCTGATCTGGTCCAAGCTCTTTGACATTAAGTTTTTCCACCATTGTTCTCCTCTCGAACGGATACTGGAGAAGAGACCGAACTGAATTCAGTGGCTGCTGAGATCCGGTATCCATGCTCATTGTAGGCCCACTCACGTCCATCACTGCATCTGTGTCACCAACAAATACCTTGCTCGAGTAGTCGAGACTGTCGAGCTCAACCCGAACATCAACGAACAGCCTTGGGCGGTAGCTCTATTGCCCTTTGGGCTTCCGAATTGACGACGCTGATTGGATGCATTCCCAATCCTATGAGTTTGATTTTCTTGTCAGCAATTGGCTGGCTGCTTCACTGCCGTTTGGGCGATCTTGCTGTCGCCTACACCGCTCGGCAGGGAGCTTCTCACCAACGATATATATATATGATTTGTTTTTGTTACAAAACAACAGTTAACTCAGAATATGTGATTATTGTTAATTTTATTTATTTATTTTTATAAATACAAATTAAAAACACTGGGGAAAACTGAGGGGGTGACACCCTATCGCCCTCTAGTGGCCAGCTGCCACTGCCCAAGTGTCTACTCTTCAAAGAATATTCAAAAAGGAAGGAAACTTACTATTGGCCCCTTTTAATATTTTTCTCATAATTGGATTAACCAGTGTATGGAGGTCAAGGGTCACTGAGCTTACCAGAACAACGTAACGTTACCATAACAACCAACAATTAATACAGAAAAATCATAAATATCAAGACTATCCAATCTTTCGAATCCCACTGGATATCCCTTTTGCGTACGACTGCAGACGTTTTAAACCCCACCTTCTGTATACAAATTATGTGTATTTTGTCCTGACTAAAAACATCAAACTACACCTTATATAAGTTTATCCAATTCTTCTGCTGATATCTTGCCTTCATTTATTGATTCCTAAATTTTTGTCATAGTTCGGCGGTACAAATATTCTGTTACTCCCCAACACTGTAATTGGTTATTTGATGCGAGTGAGTAGGAGGAACCTTCAGCCCCACATGTCAGGTGGACAGATTCTACATCTAAAGATTATGACATGGCTGTGCATTTAATGAAGATCATAATGGCTTTGGAGAAAGTTGACCCAAAATGATTTATAACAATAAATGGATTAATAGTGTTCAAGATTAAAACTTTTCTAGAGATTAAAACAGGATTATTCTGGGTTTATGTTCATGGCTTTTAGTATTTACATTGGACACACAATTTACAATCTCCTCTCCACCATCTCATGTTTACTCCTTACATGTCTCTAGCTTCCACAAGCAAAGCTAACTCCTTTTGACTGTTCTACCACACAAACTTGTAATAGAAAAATACAGTTTGCAATTTCCTTCAGTGATTGTTTTTCAGCTTGTGCGACCATCTCTTTCTGACACTTCTGGGTAATTACAGTGTGATTACAGGTCCAGTCTGTAACCCTTCCCCTTCAGACATAAATACCTTTCTGGGATTAAAGAACAAGCATGGAACAATTTCCTCTCACT